>NW_024538790.1:0-26118 GCF_016647635.1 Suillus subaureus | reverse complement strand
TATGATGTAGTATGGTGGCCTCTTGCTGTATTCTTCCTGGCGGCTGCTGCCTTCCGTGAGTTACCAATCTACAATCTCAACACTTTCTTTCTCTGACCAAACAGTCCTCACGCTCCCTTCCTGAAACCAGCCAATGGCGTCGGCGACACCCCACCACTACCATATTACCTGTACGTTTCTTTCACCAGAACTTATACACGCGTCCTTATTCTCATTCTATAGGTATTGCCTCGTCGGAATCGCCGTCATGTTCGCAGGCGTGCTGTACTGGGCTGCATGGCGAATCGTACTGCCCAAGGTATTTGGCTATGAGCTTGTACCGAGGAAGGAGAGATTGGACGACGGGACTGTTGTCACTGTAGTGAGTGTTGGCGTTTTTACTCTGTGTTTACTGGTTTTCGGTGTCTCCTGGTTTTGCTCACGGATCTTATTTTCAAGTTTTCGAATAAGAAGATGCAGTGATTCGGGGTTTGATTGGAAGTGCTAATAAGTTGATGTTTGAATCAATTCAATGCGATGTTGTGGTGATGTTCGTGTGTATAGTTGATGAGAGTTTATGTATGCGGTACATAAGTATAGTACCAGAACAATTCCTCCGCCACTGGCAGTTCCGAGTCCTGCCCGGTATCGTGACTCTTCTGAAGTTCTTGCCAATAACACCTGCATTGGCCACGTCACCAGTCCCGTTGAAATTCTGGCCTCTCATGACATTTTCCGCTTGAATCGATGAACGCAACAGTGCTGTCAGTGGTGGAAACTGATAATTGGTTGATATGTGTAAGTCTACGTGGTCTTGAGATGCTGCACACCCCAGAACTCTCTAAATGTGTAGCACCAGCGTACGATACAGAGGACTGTCAACAGGCACAGCGACACAGCAAGAGCGATGCAACCTTGCAGTAGGTAATGCACGTCCAATGCTAGCGTATTCGTCGTCGCAATCAAGTTTTCCACGAGCAGCGCACGCCGCCGCAATAGTTGCGCCAATATCGGAGGAGTGTGTCGGTTTTCTGCGAGAGGCGCTCAACGGCGGTGATCAGTTTCCTACAAGCAGCGTAATAGATGCGAGAGTTGTGCTAACGTTTGAGGAGAAGATGTCTGTCGTCTGTGCAAGGCGTTCGACAGTGATGATCAGAGAGTTTACGAAGTGCTTCCTGCCCAAGCTGTCACTTTCTGGAGATCTCCTTGATTTTGAAACGAACCGTTACCTTAGGTTGTCACCTCAGAAAGCACCGTACCCTTCGCCATCTTGACCATGCCATCGGTCCCAATTTGTCTTCTGAGTATGTTTTTTCTCCGGTGTGCCCTTCATTTGGCCACCTAATCTATCTGTAGCGACTCGTTGTGCTGCGCGGATGCTCCGCCTGGGCAGTCATAATCTTACCGAATTCTTCTCAACTACAGCAATTTGCACGTTTGGCCCCACGTTTATACCAACTCCCTCCCCTAAATCCGTGCCAAACTCCCGGGCTATCTGCAACTACCGAGTCAATGCTTCGCTCTCAAGATGGCAGGAATGCTTCAGAGTCAACAGCACATATCTTACATCATACTTCGGAAGTATATCGATAAGCACTATCGATAAGCACATCGCCCATCGCGGTCATCTGGGTCCAACTGTCCATCTTCTCTCTTGGTATGGCTCTGCATTCTCGGCTTAACATCGCTCTGCGTATTCTTGACTTGGATTAGCCCCAAATTACTAGCACTCCATGTCCAACTCCAGAGCATTCGAGTTGAGCGCACCGCGATGACCTTGGAGCCTGTTACGGACGTCATTTAGCACCGATGGATGCAGATGTGGCTATCAGTCAATTGCACCGACTGGAGTCTGGACACAGATGGCTGCATTACTGTCCGATATGGCATCTTTCATTTTCAATTATCTTCGAGGTGGATCGGTTGGTACGGCCCGAGATAGGAAACTGTTGGAAGGTGTGTTATCACAGTTATATGGGGGATGTTTGGTTACATGTGTCAGATTGGCCGCTCGCCCGGTTTCGACTGGGAAAGTGTTGCCACTACACGATAGCTGATAAGACCCCTATCCCCCCAGTCATCTTTACTGCGTTAAATAGTACTGATATTCTTATTTGTGCGGCAGTGCACACAGGTCCTAGGGTATATAAACTGCTAGTCTAGCCCGATGAGACGGTAAGTACCATCGAAATCAGGTCTCGCATCACAGGCCTTTTGCACTCAACTAGCTACCATCTCTCGTCCTTTGATCGCCCAAACTCCGACTGAATAAACACCTAGAAGTTCCAGACTTTGCCGCAGGGTGTCTATTTCCTGGATGTCCTCTCAACCTCAGCCACGAATTGACCGTTCTTCTACCGTTCGTATACTGAACGGTCTTTCAGTTAATCTGACTCTTGTCTCGAAGCGATCAGTTGATGGTGAATGGGACTATTCAACTGGTCGTAATCCCCCTCCATCTGTGCCTGCAGGTCGGTTGAGTTCCGAGATTTTACTCCGAGATAGTTTTGGTATGTCATCTACCTCCATATCATGAGCTAAGAGCTAATGGCTGGCAGGCCCTGCTGGTTCCGAGGGATGGTTTACATATAGAATCGGGAATTCGGGCCAAATAATTGGGATGCGTTTTGCCTGCCCCATGTGGTCGGATAATTGGGCAAGGTGGTTTCAACCTTCGAACAGCCAGACAATCACTTCCGCCACACTCTTCCCCCTCCAGTTTAATCTGAGTGGCCCTTTGGATGGTACGCAACTCCGTCATAATAATAATTTGATAGACTTGGTTGATTGTGTAACTAGTGCAATTTGCTGTTGGACTGCCTGGTTCCCGTATACGCACACGCATTGCTCGTCATCTAGGGTTTTCACTGGCAGGCAATCAGATTTTGGATGATGGTGGGACCGAGGATATGATTGAAGAAATAGTGGTGACAGATATTCCTGTTGAAGAGGTCGATGATGAAGCTTCCCACTGAACATCCATGTGATTCAGATGTGTGCATTTCCATTAGGACACCCTTTTTGTCAGAACTTCTTTTCTCTGTAGCGATGATTTCCTGTAACTAAGTATGTATCGTATGGGCCCAAATGAGTCGAGGACGGATTTAATAGTACTCTTACAGAAGGTATGGGACGAGGTCATGCTACCCATCGTCAATGTTCTTCAGCATGACCTAAAATTACGGCGCCGGTCTCGAATATGGCTGTGTCCGACAGCAGCCTTCACATTCATTTCTCTCCATGCAGCTCACCCCTTTCGGATGAAGGCAGATCACTCTGGGCGGGAACTATGCCTGGAGGATATCTACGTCTGCTCTTACACACCAACTTTTTCGGCTTTGATGAGATCTCGACAAGCGATGAAAACGTCTGACATTCCGTCACTTGCAGCGATCGGACAAAGTCAACCGGGTTCAGGGCAAGGCACGGTGCTCGCCGCTGTCAACAGTGAGCCCAAGCTTGTCCGTAAACTCGTTCCTCCCAATGTCAAATTCACTAGTATTGCTGGTGACGAGACCACACTCGATGCCTTACGATGCAACACTTGGGTGCACCTCGCGTGCCATGGCAAGCAAGAGTCAAGACCACGATCAGCCTTACAATTCACGTTTTTCCATGAAGGATAAACCTCTCACGCTGCTTGATATCACGGAGAACCATGCTCCACAAGCTGAATTTGCATTCTTGTCAGCGTGTCATACCGCCGTTGGCGATGAAGAAACACCCGACGAAGTCATCCACCTTGCGGCTGGTCTGCAGTTTTCAGGGTTCAAGAGTGTCATCGGCACTCTGTGGGTGGTCGACGACGCTGTCGCAGAGCACGTTGTTGAAGCTTTTATGAGAACATGTTCGAAGATTTGGAGGACAGTGTCATGGACTGTACGAGGGCGGCAAGGGCACTGAACCATACCACGCACGCTGTGAAGAAGAAAGTGCCACTCGAGCAGCGGATTGTTTTCATTCATAATGGTGTGTAGCTCATCTCGCGTTGCTTTGTGGTATGTATAATTTTACCAGCCATTGATTTTATCTTGTCACTCAGTCAGCTCCTGGATGCCACAGTTCCAAGAGGTGGTCCCACCTCAGGACATTGGACACCAGTTCAGTCCTCATTCATGGCTGTAACAACGACACTTGTCTTGCATACTGGATTCGAACAAGTTTATCGGTTGGTATAGTAGTGGACGTCATTTCACTGTTGTGGCTGAGTATCAACCTGTAATCGAGTCTGTTAATGCTCCTATTCGAGCTGCTTGCCCAGGAAAACACCAGCTTGCCACTTCTGACAGCAAAGAATTGCTTGCCTTGCCAGTGTATGGATGACCAGACCAGTGGCAGCTCATCGCATGTACGTCGACGTGAGCTGCGGAACGCCTCATCACACTTGTCCTGGCCAAAAGTATGTACCTCCACTGCCACCGTCATCCTGCTGCATCCAGCGTCCCAAGACAATGAGGACGGTGCTCCTCGTGGAGGCGGAGTCACTTCGTTGAGGAATGTTTCACGTAAGTGCTCCCACCAATTATACTAAGACCCGTGCGTGTTCTGCATGCAGATCCGCAGTCGCCTCTCCTCACAACGTGGTCTGTAGTTGCAGTAGCTGCGATTTCTAGAACATTTCAGAAGAACAAGCCGTCGAGTGTAAGATCAGCTCATCAAGACTCCATGCGATGATATTGAATGACGAGGTCATTCAATATCAAAGTATGGCGTCTCGAGCTGATGCTCCAGTCTCGAGGCCAACCATAATGTGAGGAAATGGAACTACTCAACTTTCCCCATTACCTGGGTCGCGATAGTCCTTTCTCCTCTTGTCCGGAACGTGTTTGTCACCAGTGTATCGGGTTTATTTAGTTAAACCGGGGTGGACTTACTCGCGCTGACGACCTCGGCTCTTGGCGCCGAGGAAGCAGACTGATTTCTGACGATGCCACCCCGGACCCGGCGGGCACTGAGGGGCAAACGGGATGGAACGCTAGCAACGCCTGCAGAACAGGGCCAACGTTCCACGTCCCGAGCCACCACTAGGTCCCGACCTGGATGTCAGCGACCACCGATGCCCTGAAGGTTGCGTAATGTCAGCGGCGGGCTATAAGATTAAAGTGGAACGTACCCTCTCGTCTCGTGCCCGAACCTACGAACATCGAGAGTGTTGAGTTGACGTGGGCCGGGGTGCCCGATCCATGGTGCGGGCCAGTGCAACCGACCGAGGAGGTGCTGAGGAGGTGAACAGGGCGGAGAGGTATCGAACACCCGAGAGCCCCGGCGAATGTGGCCAGCAGACGCACTTGAAGAGGATCGGGCGGACCCAGGTCCTGTCCACTGTGCCGTCCACGCCGCGAGCGACGCCCATGAAGGGCAGCAGCTATATTGTATCGTTCCATTATGTTGTCTTGTTGCGTTCTTGAATCTTGGAGGTTTGCTTCAACACCTGAGCGGTCGACATCGGTTAGTAAGGCAGGTAAGAATGTAGCGAGAACAAAACATACACTTTGCGTCTTGTGAAAGCTCGCCGCTAGACCTGTGCGCGATTAAGAGAAAGTTAGACATATACGGAGCACTATGAGCAAGAAACATACCATGTGGCGTCAGGCGGGCAGGACCAAAGTAGCGCTGGTGGCGGAATGACAAGATGTCATTAGGATGCCATGTACCTCCAAGTCGCACGCCACATACCTTGCTCCAACATCCGGCATGAGATTATCACGCAAGAAGATGAAAAAAAGCTGTGAAGATGAAAGAGAAAGAGAAAGAGTGGATGAGGGAGTGAAACACGACTGAGGAGGTTTATATAAGACAGCACGGCGGCTGACATTATTTGGTTGTCGATATTCGACGCGTCCGAGACGCGCCGGTCACATGATGTAAAACCATTTGATCAACGCCAGGCACGTCCAGAAATACATGTGCCATGACATCATTGCACAAAGGGCAGTTCCGCGATGCCCTAGGACTTCTCTACACCTGCTGGTTCATTTATATTATTCTAGTGAACGTTTAACCAGTCGTCGACGGCATATGATCATGATGTAGTCGGCGATTCCCAACAGTAGACTGGTGTGGCACAGCCGGGTCTCTCCCGATCGAGTACGATTCGTCGGCAAGGTACCCTTCCATAACACCCTCCTTTTACATACATCTCCGCCTCTTGTCATTGCGCCCGTGCACCACCCATGCAAGACTCCACCAACATATCCGAAATTGATGTGATGATGCAGTGGCAATGCATAAACGAGGCTGAGGGTTTGTCTCGAAGAGCTGGGACATGAGGTGGTAAGGTCAGACATTGATATTGAAGGAACTGTATCGATACCATGGATTGGACGTCTGTGATGGATATCCGCATGAGATCTGATACAGTGACTTCTCCTACCTCTCCATTATAAATATCACAAGAATGAACTTGAAAAGTTCATACTCTCGCCTGGGTTACTCGTGAGTAATAGGGTGATCAGATTCACGCCTGTAATTGCTCGGCACTCACTCATCGATCTGTCCTCCTGCATCTCTCGCATCAACAGTCTTCCAAACTGCCAGTTTCATTGATGAGCCAAGGCTTTACGAAGGCTTTAAACAAGACATCCTCGACCGTTGGAAGAGGTGTTGGACCGTTTTGATACCCCAGCCCATTATACTCCCACCCCAAGTAAGTAACAGAACTTGATAGCGATCTTGCCCTTCGGGTGGGAATGGTTTTTTCGTGTTGGTGAGTGAGTTGACTGAGCGTGCTTTTTCGCCTCCAGCTCTCCGAGACGCGTGATCAGTTCTTCTTTTGACCAGGATTCATAGTTTGGTGGCATCATGCGGAAATGTGTTTTGGAGGGTATAAAACGGTACAAGTACATGATCATGTAGCAAGCTCTGCTCCAAAGTTCTTGACTCGGAGCCAATGCTTGTGCCTGTCCGGGCCGGGCCGTAGTAACCCCTTCTCAGGTTTCTTTGAATTTCAATCACTTACTTTCACTCTCCTGCGACACCAAACCCTTATATTCAACCAACTGGACCCTATCACAATCACAGGGTCTACGCATTATGGGCTAATCCATGCAACGCAGTACCGCTAATGATACTGAGTCTGTATTTGGCCTCTTTTTCATGAAGCAGCCAAACCCTCTGACCTGCATCCAAAACTACTGTTAAAGATCATGTAGATGAGTACTTCATGACATTTCTGCAATGCCTAGGATCAATGGCTCGTCGGAGGGCCAGATGAAACGTCAAACCAAGATGTTTCATTGGCTTTTCACACAGCTGGTCAATACCTCGTTCTACAAAGTTGGTGCGTGCCAACATGATATGAATCACTTGACGTGCAGAATTCTCCATGATATCAAGCATGCGCCAATATACTGCATACTTACCAGAATACACCTTGATGATGCACCCCCCGATGCATGTCCGGCCTCTCCCTCCATGACTGCAATTCGCGTTGACAAAGGAAGAATTGAACCCCTGGAACGCGAGACCATGTCCTCAAGCTCTTCATCGCACTCGGGGTTAGAGAACATGACATGTTCCCGCTGCTTCACACCCTGCGAGGGACTGGCCTTTCGACATTGAGCAGCCGGCTAGAGGATCTTGAAAGAGAATTTTCATGGAAACATTGTGCTTACTTGCCCTCCCACCATGAATTACGGGGTGTTCTACGATGACAACAGATTGAGGATTTGGATTCTGAATCCGAATACGAGAGCACATCGTGTCTGACTCCATTCAGCAAGTTGTCTATCTCGTCCACGCTCACTTCGTGTTACCATTGTCGTACATTGTGTACCAGTGACAAGATAAATATGAGGTTGGAGGTCACCGCAAAGGCAATCATAGCGCAGGTAAAGATTTAGTGCAGTCTCGGTATCCGTATCATACATAAAGGACGGTTCAAAATACATCAGAGGGAGTAGGTAGAGCACATCAACAAGAGCCCGTCGAGAGATGTAAAGACATGCAGCTTGTGAATAATGAGAAAATCATGGGCTAATGGCGATCATCTGTGTATTCAAGAGAAATACAACCAATAAAGAGCCAGAAGCGAGTCCAGAGTCCAGGGTGTCTTATCATGGCATGAGGGTGGGAGGGCGTTGAAGCTGTAGCTGCGGTAGCATTGCCAACATCAGGTGTGGTGGATGAACTGCTGACTGCAGCCTGTGGTTGCGAAGATACCTGGGTGACATTGGGCTTTTGAGGCCGTGAGCTGCCCGTAGTAGAGTTCTTCGAGGGCAATGGTCTTTTCCGTTTCTCCCTCGCGCAAGCATTTCTCTACGTGATATTAGATGGAGTTGAACGTCCGAGAAAAAAAAAGAACATACACGTTTACCCTTTGCATATGGAACCTCAACGACTTGGCTGCGCCCTTGCAACTCAGTGCCTTCACCACTTCGTCCGCGCCGATTCAAAAGGTTTCGAGCCCAGTCGAGAGGGGAGGACAGTGACGTATCATGAGAATTGGAGGGGCTGAGGTGGAATAAGTGACGAAGAAGTGTGCTTTCTTGCGGTTCGGAGGAGGAGCGGGGGCGGCTTTGTGCAGAGAACTGGAAAAACGAAGTTGCAAAAAAAGAAAAAAACGACACTAATATTAAGAACATACTCGAGAACCATCCGGTGGGACTCCATCGAAAAAACCTTGGGGTGTCCGATAAGCGGGCGGACGTCGCTGGACTGGACGTCGTGTAGCATCAGACTAGAATATATATGTTGAGCACGAGGAGATCTTTAATGAAGGTGTCACATACATGGAGTGCCGACTTGTTGGCCTGGTAGAGCACGTTTAGTTGTGAGAATGCAATACAATGAGACATGCCTGTCAACTCATCTTTGGGTCCAAAAGAACATCAGCAAATCACTTTGCTTCTGTGGGCTCTGTACAGCTCTGTACAGAAGGGACCAAGCTGTGGCCAGCCATTTTTTGGTGGTGGGAAAAAAAGTGTTTTACTGATGAAGGTCGTCGAGGCCAGCCTCTCTAAGGATTGCAGCAACATCCCATGTGTACGCCTTTGTGTTGCAGCAGCCAGTAGCTAATCGCTTTCCATCCGCAGAAAATGACACACAGTACACTGGCCCTGCGTGCTGGAGGGATGAACAATTAATGGGTTGTCCATTGTCGAGGTTTCACAATCGCGCTGTTTTGTCTGACGATGCGCTTGCGAGGATGCGATTATTCTGTGATATTGCAATGGCAATGACAGGATCAGTGTGCTCATCCAGCACTGCGATTTGTTCCCACTTGGTTGTGTTCCACGTCCTAATCGAGTGATCGAATGATCCGGAGATAAGCGTTTTTCTGTCCTTGGTCCAAGCCAGGCAAGTAACTTCCTGTGTGTGTCCTTTGAGAGTAGCAACAAGCTTGCCTGCCTTTGTGTCCCAGATTTGAATCGAGCACTCGCGTTTTTCAGTCCCTGAGGACCTCTCCGATCGGTGGCTACGGCCACCAGTCCCAATCAAGGTCATGTCTGGTGAGTAGATGACGGCCCACACTTCTTCATGCCCCGTCACGATTGCGAGGATTATCTCTCCGCTTTCCACGTCCCATTGCCTTGCAGTCCCGTCAACAGATCCGCTTAACACTCTCCGACCATCTTGACTCCAGCAAACAGACCACACTTTGTCTGTGTGCCCCGTCCATTTCGCAATGATTTTGCAGGTGTTGATGTCCCACAATCTCACAACTCCATTATCACTCCCGCTAACCACTTTCTTCCCATCCGGAGACAACGCCATACTCACCACTTCATTTTCTCCGTCTCTCCAGTCTTCTCCTATTTGTTTCCCGCTCTTCAAGTTCCACACTCGCAGCGAGCCATCCCATGAACAAGTGATGATCCGCTGTCCACCTGGCAGGTGTATGACACGCAAGACATGATCAGTGTGTCCTTCAAATTTCTGGTGAGGCGTAGTTACTAATGTCTCTTTCGGTTTAGTGGTGGATGCAACCATGCCTACTACCAAGTCCAGCACCATTTCAGCTTTCATCGATCACATTCGAAAATCAGCACTTACAAGGACAGCAGCGATGGGCGGGCAGCAGGGAATAATGACTGTTTTGGTCAAGGAAGAGTTGAATCCCCAATTGCTTCTTGGTACTTTGTACATGCTTTATCCTCGTGTTCCCTTCACAGCATGGGCTGTGCAGCTGAAGCGCCAAGAATCATCTGTCTCTGGTCACATTCCGTGACTCTCAGTCGACATTTGCAATATACGACATGCTCATCACATACGCTGCTCCGGTTCAGGCATTCAAGTCTACACTCTCCGCCTCGTTATACCATCTTCTGCCTTTGTCGTTTACCATACCCAGCGTTTTCAGTTACTCTATTCAAATCCTACAGGTACGTTCATCCATCCGTCACATTCTCTCATGTCTACTTTGAAAACATACTCTGCCTATCGCTTCTCTCTCCTGATGGGCGACTGGACTGATTATTGTTTGTAGATGGTCACACAAAGTCAAATGACGGAAATACTGATATTCGGAAACGCCCATTCGTCGCCCACCACTGTATCCCTAACCATCTACGTAGCATGTATCAATCCCACAACCTGCCCCAGCATCTTCTCACACGCATATAATCCATCGGAGAACTTGCAACAAACACAAGGATCAGAGTCAAAGGAGGTGATTGAGAGGTGGTAAGATGGGCAATAGAGGTGATGCTGCATTTACCGAATTCGAAACTACGAGGACGAAGGAAGGAGACGGCACTGTGTACAAAGTATCCGCTCTTGTGGCAAAGACAACCAACCACGCACCGGACGCAGACGTTTTCAGACCCGTAAGTGGCGCTAAAGGGAAGGCGCTTGCGGTGGATGAAGGAACTGGCGATATAGAACAGGAAAATAAATCTGTCCGTCCAGCTCTCTTTCTACACCACTCAACGAAGAATCCGCCCATATATCCGAAATTGATGCGATGATGCAGTGGCGATGTATAAACGAGGCAAAGGACCCAGGGTTTGTTTCGAAGAACTGGGACGTGAGGTGGTGAGGTCAGACATTAATTTCGAGGGGACTGTATCGATACTCGCACCTGAGGCCTGATCGCTGAGCCTTGCCCAAGAATGACGCAATCAATGTCATCGTGCACGACCCCAAGGAGTCATTCGCATACTGCCTACGCCTGATGTAGAATGGCGCGCTAAGAGAACCATGGAAAGCACGCTAGTTTCATAGAGGCTTTGAATCATTTGTTATAAAAGCGGCTCACTGGGAGTCAGAGCGGCCAGGACGGTTTGATCAACTCCCGATTTCCAAGAGACGTGCTGCCGATACGAAGAAACAATAATTGATGGTGAACGCAAGATCAGCATCGGAATCAAGATTCAATCATCAGCACCGACATCATATAGACTGGTGTGCAAGCAAGTCTCACCCGAAGTCCTTCTGACTCCCAAACGTGGGCCCGTCAAGATCCTACAGCCAGCTTTTCTTGGAATTCAGTACGAGTTCATATACTGCGCGCATGGCATAGCGAGCACCCTATCATAAGTGACTTCGGCATAAAACATTTGCGACGTGCATGAGTTGTGGCAGTCTCGAACCGAACTCTGATAATATTCTTTCGTAAACATCTCCAGGGTTTGGTTCAAGTCTCCCATGGACAGACAAATAGAAGGAACAATTTTGTTCCTTCTATCGAAATTGGGGATGAGGATGAGGTCGTGAATCGTACGCGCGTAAGTTTATTTATAGATGTCTTCTTGGGTCATGCGGCAATCCCCGACGAGTTAGAAAGGATCGCGATATTGAACTGATCGCTGCATGGAATTGCATTCAGCCATGGGTCCAAAAACCAAGTGTTGACCCAGTCCACGTATAATCCTCGCGCACCCAATGATTATTATTCATGATCACATCAAAAAGACATACTGAATAAAATCAACATCAACGAGTCATAGAACTCCTCGCACGTATACTTTCACCAGCATAATATATCCAGATAGGGAAGGGTATACCGATGACGATGGCAAGACCTGCAAGAAGTGAATTACCCCCTCCATAACCAAGCGCAGCGAACATTTGCTGTCCAAAGAGAGGAAATGCGAACCCGAGGAGTGAGCGGAGTGTCTGACATTGTGAGGTGTGTTCAGTCCATGAAAGATTAAAAGTAGGTGAAGGTAAGGGCGGAAGACTCACAGAGGCAGCTGCGATAGCGCTCGCAGCATATGTGAATGCATCTACGAGGTATAGTTGAATGGCAAGACTTCAAAGAGGTTTAACAGGTATGAACGACATTAAAGGAGCGTGCTCACGAAGCTATCATTATGCCAAATCCAAAGATAGCGGCGCCGACGATGGGCATCATGAAATGAATTTTGGCTTGGGCAGACCAACCATACCAACTAACGTATATCAGGTTAGAACCGACAGAAATAGAAACGTCCATCTCACAATAGTCCCACAGGGACGATCAACGAGCCGAGTATTACAGCGGGGATGCGCATCTCTGGCTTACCCTTTCCTCCATTTTTCTCAGCAAGCTAGATAGTATAAGTGGTTGAGCAATCGCGGTAGAGTTAGAACGCATCTTGACATACATATAAGTATGTCTTGTTGCAAATCCTCGCGCCAATTATGGTGGCAGATAGGAACCCAACGCCGATTCCGATATACGGCAGACCTCCTGTTCCGATGCTGAAGTGATACACGATCGAAAAGAGATCTGGGCGTAATTGTTTAATATCCGTTCCTGTGGAACTGAGCGTATGTGACCTTACCGGGAAAAGTAGTGAACATCAAGTAGTAGATACCTGAGACACGGTTTTAGTGCAAGTCCAAGGACTTGTGTGGTATGCTACTACTGACCGTATATCCTAAATAAATGATATCAATCAGCTGTGTGATAGTAAAATCAACTTACAAAGCCATGTATAAACTGAGGATGAAACATATGAAACTGCGAGTCATTATTATGACGGGTCGTTTGAGGTTGATCCATAAGTAAGCCCATTTGTTCATGGTGAAGGCGGGGTGTATCGTAGCTGCCTTTTCGGGATCCAGAGAATTTTTGTCACGGCGAAGCCGAATCACTGGGGCATAAGATTCCCTCATGAGAAGGATACCAGGTACTGCAGCAATGCCACAGATCGCAACAACGACAAAGAAAACATCCTGTATACCGACTGACTCTGCGATGAAACCTCCCATGACGGGGCCGACCACGGGACCTTGCGAGATGAGTGTGAACTTGCGTCAGGGTGGCAGATTGTGAAATGAACCTATCAGGGGTCCGATGAAGTACAATGCCATAGCAGAGGCACGATCACGTTCAGAGAAAAGGTCACTAACGACGCCTCCGCCGATTGCTACCGGTGTACTCCCCACAAAACCAGCTTTACAGAGTGAGCAAACGCGTGACAGCAGGTTAGATGACACACCTAGAAACCGAAAGACAAGGAAAGATGCGGTATTACGTGAGAAAGCGCAACCGAGATTAAGCACGAGGAAAAGGAGGTTCGCCAAGTGAAGGACCTTGAACTGAATCAGGCAGATGGTTCCTTGAAAAGAGGACAACGCACCCACAAACGACCATATACTTCGGACAAGGGCGCGGCAAACAAAGGACCGATAGCGAATGAGAGAAGGAAGATGCTAAGAGTCAACGCTGTGACGGTTGGACTGGTTATATTGAATTTGATGGCCACGTCTGGCAGACCAGGTGCCATGATAGAACTTGCCAACGGAGTGACAAAAGTGTATAGCGCAACCTGACAGGATAACGAAATTAGTCCACATGGTTAGTACATATCTCTTATGGAAGAACTGACGATTGCAGTGGTTGTCCATTTTTTTGCAGGAGGCCAATTCCTGGGGTTGAGTGGGTCGTGCTGCCATTCATCCTCTGACTGTTTTTCATGAATTTTACGTTCGAGGTTGTGGTCTGGGATGGTGGAAGGGACATGAACATGAGGGTCGTTAGAATCATGATTTAAGGGGATATGGACTCCTGGAGGAGATGCCGACATGGAGCAGGGTATACTGGGAGGAGGGGAGAATTGGACTCTCACTTTTCTGCGGGCCCGAGGAAAATGCTGTTAAATAGATGATGAATTAATTATAGCACAGTATGATTACGCATTGACTATGACAGGCGCGGCCGTTGGACGAGGGGAGGATCAGGCATGGGGGACACACATTCCTTATATATAAAGAAGACGAGTCCTGCATTTAGCAGGTTGAAACCAAGTTCAGACTAGTCCAACTCCAGAGGGGTCCACAGCCAACGAGGTGCCCGAAAAGCATGGCGAGTTTATATGATCCACATGAGGGTTTCCCAACGGACAAATCAAATCTGGATAATGAGCGGCTAATATGGTAATAGTTCTTGGCAGATACGCCTGGTCCGTGCATTCAACAACCGAGTTCGACGAACCATAATTTCCTGCGGGTTTCGAGCTGGGACTGGGATTTGAGGGAGTTTTGCGACTTTTGACATTTCACGAAAACCATCTCGATGTCTTTGCCCACCACTACCGATGTCGTGCTAGTCGACACCATCCAGCTTAAGGCAAACATTGGCCCAGATTGCTAGGGACGCCTGCGCGAACAGCCCATCTCCTTTCTCGAGAATCCGACAACGTCGTAGACTCCATCCACTATGACTCTCACAAAAGCCATCTCATCGCCCTCGCCATCTTATGCGGATGTTCGTGCACTCGTGCATGAGGTCACCCAGAAAGCATTCGCTCTGACTGAAGAGAATGTGGACGCCGCGCGTGTCGTCATCGGCCTTCGAAGCAGATTTTACTTGCGAACGACTTTGAAGTTGAGGTGATTACACCCAGGGGCAAAGATAGTTTGCAGCAGGCTGCAAGGGTATCTGTCAAAGACCTTGTCATGCCCGTGCTGATTAGTGTCAATCCGCCAGGACGCCTTGCAAAGCAGAGGGTAATCACAAACATCACATTCTACGAGAAATCTGGTATGTACCAAGTGGACTACTCGACAATCATCAAACAGATATCAAAGGCATGTACTCTCTTTCTCCAGTCACTTATTCAACAGCGACGATACCATGACAGGAAATCGAAAATACTGCATACCTCACGCTCCAGAAATTCGTTCTACACATCGTCCACAGCTCATGTCTTGCATCTGACGCCATCGAAGGTGTAACAGCACGATCACAGAAGCCCAGTGTACATGCCTTTCGCTCACTCTTCTGGTGTTGAGATGGCTCGGTACCGCGATGCATTCTGATGATTGCGATAAGACCATGTAGGAAATGTGCGTAACCAAGCTCGGATAATATCGTCCACATCCTACCAACCCCTGGCACGACATCTGGTCCAGATATGCATATGGATGCATGACGTGGATTTACCTAGCGATGGACTATATGTCAACTACGTCGACATCCGTGAAGAGAGAAAATCAACTTCTTTGGCTCGACGGGTGGAAAATCGCTCACACTCCCAGTTTCGACAGAGACACTGTGGGTTAGATATCGCAGGACTCGAGAATATTGCCCACAGCCGGTCTTCGTCTAATTGGATTTGCTTCGAGACATGTCCGGCAGAAAGTTTCAATCTTGGCATATCCAGCCCATCCGCCCCGGTCTAACGTCTCCGCTAGCTGTGGCGATCGTACGCTATATCAGAACGGTACTTGCTGGCTTTTGCTGTGATATTGCAAGGACATTGTCAACTGATCGCCGTACGGAATTGTGTATAGCTCAGTCATGATCCAACAACCAAGTGTTCACCAGTCCATTCCTTACAGCAGATCATTCTTGCACACCCATATGATCATTACCCATGATCACGTCGAAAAGAGTGTCGTACAGAATAAAATCAAAATCAACTGATAGAAGTGGAACTAAACACAAAGCAAAGTCTCAACGTTGTAGATAGAATCGCTGACCACTGAGGTACAAACAAGCCGGGAGAATAGGATTATAAGGTGTGGGTATAGAGTCCGGGAACGAAAAAGAAAATCCAGCTATGATGACGAAGTTGAACAACCAACATCAACGAGTCAAAGGACTCCTCGCACGCATACGTTCACCAGCATAATATATCCAAACAAAGAAGGGTATACCGATGGCGATGGCAAGACCTGCAAGAAGTGAACTACCCTATCCACCACCAAGCGTAGCGAACGTCTGCTGTACAAATAGAGGAAATGCGAAGTCGAGGAGTGCGCGGAGCATCTGACATGGTGAGATGTTTAGTGCATGAGAACGCAGGCGAGATTGAAGGTAAGAGTAAGAGTAAGGGTGGGAAGACTCACAGGAGTAGCTGCGATAGCGCTCGCAGCACATGTGATCCAAAGCCATGCATAAACTGAGGATGAAACATATGAAACTCCGAGTCATGATCATGACGGGTCGTTTAAGGTTGATCCGCGAGTAGGCCCATTTATTTATTGTGAAGGCGGGGTGTATCATAGCTACTCTTTCGGGGTCCAGAGAATTTTTATCTCGGCGAAGCCGAATAACTGGGGCATAAGATTCTCTCATGAGAGGGATACCAAGTATTTGAGTAACAGCGCAGATCCCGACGACGATATAGAAAACAACTGACTCATTGATGGAGCCTCCCATGATGTGGCCGACCACGGGACCTTGCGAGATGAGTGTGAACTTGTGTCAAGGTGGCAGACCGTGAAACGGACCTATCAAGTATCCTACAAAGTACAGTGCCATAGCGGAGGCACGGTCGCGTTCGGAGAAGAGGTCGCTAACGATGCCTCCGCCGCATGTTACAAGTACACTCCCTACGAAACCATCTTTGGAGGGTAAGCGAAGGTATGACAGCAAGTTCGATGACGTACCCAGAGACCAAAAGACGAGGAAAGTGGTACTAGTAGCAAACGATGAGAAAGCGCAGGCGAGATTAAATAGGAGGAATAAGATGTTCGTTAAGTGGAGTACCTTGAGCTCATTCAGGCAGACAATTCCCTAAAAAGAGGACAACGCACCGGCAAACGACCATGTACTTCGGACAAAGGTGCGGCGAATAAAGGGCCGATGGTGAATGAGAAAAGGAAGATGCTGTGAGTCAACGGTGTGACGGTTGGATCGGTTATATTGAATTTTGTGGCCAAGTCTGGCAGACCATGTGCCATAGTAGAACTTGCGAATAGCATAACAAAAGTGTATAGCGTAACCTGACAGGAAAACAATGTTAGGCCTCATGGTCAAACATGTCTGACGGAAGAAGCTGACGGCTGCAGTGGTTGTCCATTTTTTTGCGGGAGACCAATTCCTGGGGTTGACTGGGTCGCGCTGCCATTTATCCTCTGACTGTTTTTTCAGCATTATATGTTCGAGGTTGTCGTCTGGGATAGCAGTGAGGTCATGAACACGAGAGTCATTAGAATCATGATTTTGATTTGATAGGGGAATATATATATATGCTCCTGGAGGAGATGCTGACATGGAGGAAGGGAGGATTAGACTCTCACTGATCTGCGAGGGAAATGCTGTTAAATAGGTTTATAGCACAGGATTACGCATTGCCTAGGAACTTTGACTTCCAGTTTGATTCCGCGGTCTACGAGGTGACCGAAAGGCATGGCGAATTATATGATGTACACGAGTAACCAGCAAGTCTGTGTTTGACATAACGATCGGCTAATCATTACGGGAGTTCAAAGTTGATTTTGGAGGCTGATTTGGACATGATTTGGACGTCGAATTGGACTTGGATTTGGACGCTCAAAAACGTCGAAATCCGATTTCAACTTTGACATCCCTCGATTTCGACCTGATTTCGACGGATTTGACACCACCGTTTTCACTTTGCCGTGTCGTATTGGGGATGGCAGAGGGGTCATGAACATGAGGGTCATTAGAATCATGATTTAGGGGACTGGAGGAGATGCTGACATAGAGCACGATATGCTGGGAGAAGGGAAGGATTGAGCTCTCACCTATCTGCGAGGGAAGTGCTGTCCAATAGGTTGATGACATAGTATTACGCACTGAAAATGACCCGGACAGGCCGCGGCGTGGCCATTAAACGAGGGAAGAGACCTCTAGATAGACAAGACAAGTCCTGAGTTTAGCAGGTAATATTAGTACAACTTTGATTCTGCGGCCAACGAGGTGCCCAAAATTAAGCATGGCGATGAGCACTTGGCGAGTTAGATGCATGAAGATGAGTGACCGTAGCGTGTTGTGTGAGGCATTCCCAACGGACAAATCAAATTTAGATAATGAGCGGCTAATATGGTAGTAGTTCTTGGCAGCTACGCCATGAAGGTGGTCCCACTCACGAATTCGAACAACTGAGTTCAACGACGCCGACGACAGCGACGAACCGTAATAATTCACCAGTTTCTATCAATTTCCTGCGGGTCTCAGGCTGGTTCGACGACGACGCTTAACAAGGTTCCTCGGTTGCGAAGAGTGTGGACGCCAAGAAGTTTCATTTCATGGCCGAGGATCAGCTTGGAATCGAGTCTGCACCTACTCCCTCTATCAAGAGCTTGAAGAGCAGATTCGAACAGCTTGCTCAAGATAATACAAGCAAGCCACTCAAATCAAACCCAACTACATCGCCTCGCCAGCAGCAACAGCGTAAGGATGGCTCTCACGTCCAACATCGTGAGCTGCGGAATGCTTTGCCCAACTCTGATTCGAGTAAGCGTGCACCACCACCGCCTCCACCATCCCGCTCAGCCAAGAAACCAATTATGTCACCTGCTGTTTCGCCGTTGTTGAGACCTGTGCCAGTGCCAGCAGCTCTCAGATCACCACGCGCGAGTCTAGAACACTTGTCAGTGTCTGGCCAGGACGATGACGATGTTCCTCGTGGGGGTGGAGTAGCATCATTGAGGGAACGTTTCGCGTAAGTGTTCCGTGCTATATCACCGCCAGCTAGCTCCATAAAATGCTACCTGTGTTAGAACCGCAGCCACTTCTCCTCACCGAACTCCAACAAAACCAGCGAAACGACCTTCCCTTTTACTCACTCAAAGCGACTCCAACGTCCTAGACTCCACTCCTCTACGCCTGTCTTCTCAGCCAGTATTAAGTCCGGAAGATATTCCTTCTGACGAATATCTTGACGCACCCGAATCGCCCCGTATGACCGGCGTCGTCTCTCTTAGAAATCGTTTCTCGTGAGTACTTATGCCTCTACATTCGAAACAAAAGTGCTGATATCATTCAAGTACATTAATTCTCCCTACACCACAGTCCACACCTAAACACCTTCCACGCGATGACAATCTCACATCACATTCAGAACCTAACATTCTTGCACCCAGTCCACCAATAACCCTCCGGCGTCCACCACCACCACCCCCGCCCCATCGTTCCGCTCTATTTGACAGTGGCGATGATTTCCTTGATCATCCCAGCTCAAACTCTTCGTCAAGACACAGTCCCTTCTCTGATGACGAATCCGAGTCTTCACTCCCACCTGCAATCACCTTTCGTGGAACTCATTTTCGTGGGTACTCAGGCAGCTCAAGCGACAGCGTAGCAAGCATCTCCCCTCCACACAAACCTCCTTCACGCCCAAATCTTACAGTCCCCCCTCCTCCCCCTCCACGACGCGCTGGAAACGAAAATAGCCGCAATTCGTCAGCCAGTTCAACTCCTACACCCAGCAGTCCCCCTCCCCTCCCCTCACGTCGTCCGACTCCAGAAGATATCCCAGATATCCCTCCTTCCCTCCCCGCACGCCACAGCATGAACATAACCATACCCAACGACTTCATTTCCGACCGTAAACCCCTCGGAAGCAGTAAACTCCCACCACCACCAACCCGTACCATCGCACCAGGCGACAAACTCCCTCCGGCACGACGCGCACACACCCCTTCATCAGACGAAGAATCCGGTGCAGAAGAGGGAGGCGATGACCCACGCATGCTCCTTCCGGACGCGAGTCGTGCTTCCCGTCGTCCACCCACCCTACGCACTCCAAAAATGCACGTGCCTGCATACGCGGCCCAAGTCCTAGTAGCTGGTACGCGCGTGCTCGTCGCTAGCCACCACCACTTGCGCTGCTTCGATGTTGCACGGCACGTTGATGTGCCGATATGGGTGGGAGATACCAAGGAAATGGGAGTGCGCGATGCGAGAGTGACTGCGCTTGAGTTCCGGGCTGGGAGTGCGGGTAGTGTGGTATGGGCTGGGACGAAGGAAGGTCATTTGATCGAACTCGCTATGGATTCAGGAGAGGTCATCGGATCAAAGTTCGGTGTCCATGCGGGTGTCGTGACGCATATATTCCGACACCGCAACGCAATGGTCAGCGTAGACGAAAGCGGGAAAGTGCTCGTATTCGAACCGACAGCTGTATCTGGCTCCGAAGTTCCAAGTCTCACATTTACTGCCCCACGCGTGTACCGCATCGCAGAAAAACAAGAATTCGTAAAGTTACTTGGGGGTCTTCTCTGGACGAGCTTACGCAGCGACACCAACGGCTCTGGACCTACTACAGTACCCATAGTCAGGATCTACGACGTCTTCGCCCCAGGCAGCATCTCACGCACCGTGAGTGTCCTTCCGAACGCCACCCATCACGTTGGCGCAGTCACAAGCGGCACGCTCCTCCAATCACATGCGGGGTTCGCCTATCTCGGGCACGAGGGTGGATTCATCAGCATCTGGAATCTAGCTGCAGGACCTGAGTGCACAGATGTAGTCAAAGTGAGTTCATCGGACGTGCTGAGTCTCGAAGGCGTCGGGACGCGTTTGTGGGCTGGTGGACGCACGGGCGTTATATGCGCGTATGACGTGTCATTCCGCCCTTGGGTCGCGACGAACGCATGGAACGCGCATTCTGGATTACCAGTCATGCGTATATTCGTGGATCCGTGGTCTATCGAGAAGGAGGAGAAGTTGAGTGTGGTGAGTGTTGGTAGAGATGAGCAGATGAAGTTTTGGGATGGCTTGTTGGGGATTGATTGGATTGGTGTGTGCTGCGTTTTGTTTTATGGATTTGGGCTGATGAGTCGGGGCAGGCAACGAACTCTTGAAGCGTGAGCGTGAATTCAGCACTTTCCGCACTATCAACGTCCTCGTCGTTTCCTGGAACGTAGACGCTGCCAAACCTGACGCACTCACCGACGACTCGGCAAATCTCACCTTCCTAAACGACGCTCTCACATCCGTCTCGCCGGCACCTGACATCATCTCTTTTGGATTCCAAGAGCTCATCGACCTAGAAAGCCGCAAGATGGCTGCAAAGACTGTATTACTGGGCGGAAAGAAAAAAGGCGAGGAGGGCAAAATATCAGAGAAAGTGACTTCGAGTTATAAGCGGTGGCATGATCGACTTGTGAAAGAGGTTCGAGCGCTTGCGGAGGGGTATACGGTGATACATACTGAAAGTCTCGTCGGGCTTTTCACGTGCATGTTCGTGAAGAACTCGGAGAGGGCTGCACTGAAGAATGTAGCGATAACGACGATCAAGCGGGGGATGGGTGGGAGATATGGTAATAAGGTACGCATCGTGTTTTTAGTTTTGTTGAAGGCATGCCGATAATATTGATGCAGGGAGGCATCGTCGCACGGTTTGTAATTGGTGATTCATCGATTTGTTTCATCAATTGCCATCTTGCGGCCGGGCAGCATCACGTAAGACAGCGCAATGCAGATGTGACTGCGATGTTGGAGGAAAAGTCTGTGTTTCCGTCGTCGGATGCTATTGAAGAGTCTCTTGCGTACGTCGGTGGGGGAGATGGGTCCATGGTTCTAGATCACGAGATCGTCTTCGTGCGTTCTATCCCATCCTTTCCTTGAATTTGTCCCCGATCGTTTCTTAGCTCAATGGCGACCTCAACTATCGCATCGACCAACGCCGCGACGCCGTCATCTCCTCCATCCAATCCGGCGACCTCGAAGCCCTGCACACCCACGACCAACTCCTAAAAGAAATGAAACACAACCGCGGATTCCGTCTCCGCTCCTTCCACGAAGGACCTCTCACCTTTTCCCCCACCTACAAATACGACCGTCGTTCCAACGAATTCGACACGAGTGAGAAAAAACGGGTGCCGGCGTGGTGCGATCGCGTGCTTTGGCGTTCGAGAGACCCGGAGCGCGTGAAGCAGCTGCATTATAAACGATACGAGGCGAATGTGAGCGATCATCGACCTGTGAGCGCTGCGTTTGCTATGACTGTTAAGAGCGTGAGGTTGGATGCGTGGGCGAAGGAGAAGGCGATTGTGGAGGAGGATTGGTTGGGGACGTTGGTGGAGCTGTTGGCTGATGCGAGGGAATTCTATGTCGAGCAGGCTTTGATATAGGATGAGGTGGGTGTCATGACCATTTGGTTTTTGTATGACTTTATGCATAGACTTTTATAGGACTATTTTACATGTACCATGTCATCGTTTCGAGATGTAATTTGTATTGGTATTGTTAGGGAGGAGTCGTATACATAATTAGAGAGCACATCCACCCTTATGGAGGCCAGTTGAAATAGAACCGCTTGGAGAAGGAATTTGGATACAGTAACTCGGAAAAAGAATACAAAAAATAAATCATGAACGAATCTGTCAATGCCAAAGCCCACTCCATCGGTTCCCAGCCTGAGTATGCGCAGATCCAAAACTAGCAAACGCCCACGTACCCGAAGACCCCCCAGCCATGGAAGCAGGCCGCAAGCCCACTCCCACAAGCAAAGATTGTCTTGATCTCCCGCTTGGATGCACGGCGACGTTAACGTGCAAGACGCGCTTCATGAGCTGCTTGACACGGCTACTCACTCCAAAACGTTTCGGTGGCTCGGGTTCGGCGCGTGGAGCGTACGATAGCGTGCTGAAGTCTGGAAAACTATCATGCGAGCTCGAGCTGTATTTGCCGTTTGGGGTGCTGGCTTTGAAGGAGGAATGCGTCTTCGTGGGTGATTGTGGGGATGGTGTGAAGGATGGAGGTGCGGCGGTGATGGCGGGTGTGGAGGGGAGAATTGGGGAGAGGATGGATGGAGGGGTTTTAGGGGGAGACGTGGGTCCACGTGTGTGCGTCATTGGACTTGAAAGGCCCATGTTGACGATGGACCACTGATCGCTAGAGGAAGATGAACGAGTGAGGGTTGGAATGTTTTTTTATGTGCGTACGGTCGTTCGAACCAGCCGGTCTTCTTCAGTTCGGCACGAGCAATGTTGTTGAGTCTGTCAAGTGGACTGTCGCTGGAAAAAAGCTACTAGACGTTGGTTAAATAATGAGACGCTGAACAGGTTTCACAAACCATCTTGGTCATTTCGTCGCATGGTGATTCATCCTATTGAGATTTGTCAATGCGATCTATGTTGAGATAGATATGGAAATACCAAGGCGATCGTATCATCACAGGTATAGAACGCATTGTCATACGAGGTAATTCTGGTGAGGCTCTTGCTTGTTTCAGATGACGCGCATGAACGGTTTCCAATCGTCGATACATCGGCGAGTTCGTCATCATCGTAGATGTAGCTGACGTCGAAGAGAGAGGGCTCGCGACGGGGATAGCGAGCATGCTGAATCTGACTTTCCTGACTGGAACGACTCTGATGCATAGGTATAATGTTGGCCCCTAGCACGTATAGTGAGACTACATACTGTCTGGGGCCTGTGTATCTTGATGGTGTTTACCCGGAAGTCTTTGCGTGACTCGCGGGAGGAAGGATTGTCGAAAGCATCAGCAACTTTACCAAGGAGTTTGAACGCGTCTTCAGCGGCAGCCATTTGTCTCGTCGTTCCAGAAGTTCAGGACAAGAGAGGGCTAGGGTATTTATGTGCATAGGGCAGTCAGCCTCACCTAGTCGTTCCAGCAAGTCAGCCGCCAAGGGGTTGGCTGACGCCCGAGGCTGTTGGCCAACCATCGATAAGTAGGGTGAATCATATAGAGCCCGCAACATAATCAATTCGATTATCGCTAGCAGAATTTCGTGCAAAGGACCCCAAGTTGGAAACGTCAGGCCTGCTGCCAGTACGTCCAAGTTAGATGTTCGAACTCCGCTTTACTACCACAACGCACCATCCTCCACTTAGTGAACCAAACCCTGCATGCAGCTGTTCAACGTTCAGGTGGCATTCTTTGCTCCCTGTTACCTTGAATTTCACCCTCCTTGTTTGAATTTGGAGGCAAAGTGCTAGCTGACCTCAAGGTACCACTCAAAGTTGCAGTTGTGTTGATTTTCTGTGGAACCCCGAGGTCAGCTTTCAAACATTAGAAGACTTGTTGGAACTTCGGTGTTACAGAGGATGGTTCTATTGGCGTGCCATATAAGACGCGGCTGCTGCCTTAGACCGTTGAACATTCTCAATGCCTAGCGCCCCCGATTTTGTAAGTAACGCATTTTCATATTGAATGATTGTTGCTGGAATATTGCAGAGTCCACCAAGGCATCTCGGAGACAACCTGAGTATCGGTCATGATGCACCATGAGGTATTAGTATGTTCTACAAAATGCAAGCACCCATACTGGTAACCGGCGGCTTGGTGGCTATAGATTGCGTCCACAATGTCATATGTTTTTTGCTCTCAAGATGGTCGGTCTGTCCTGTTCCATGCTGTGAGGAGGACCAGAGGTTGCCGGGTTGGTGTTGGTAATGACTTGAAACACCATGAAAACAATAACCAAGTCCTTGAAACAGACTTTAGACTACAGCACGAATCACCGCCGGCATCGGGTGCTATTGCGTCTACTACGTCATGCTGTGTTGCTCTGCATTAACATCCTACTTGCGGTTATTTCCTCACGAGTACCATGGCTTCATTCCACGGCGTTATTGATCTTCAAAATAGAAGCAGATATAAGATTGAAAAAAAAGGCCATACGACGGAGACAACATAAAAATCTTATTTTAGTTCAGACAACCTGACCGAAGCCGAGCACATTCCATTGAACGCACCAGAACACTCCTGGGGTATTCCTCATCGCCTGGATCTCAAACAGAACTGCATTTGCTATTCAACGAAACCTCTTGGCAGAAAAGGCATTGGTCAGAAACGCGCGTGTGCGCTGCATCGTCGGTCCGTCGAAGTACAACTCAATACATTCGAAAGCCACCGCATCCCCCACCTCAACGTTGTCAACTTTGCGTTTCCATCCAAACCGTTCGTCGTGGATACTGAATCGAAGACAGTTTCCTCTGCGATCCGCGTATACAACTACATTTAATGGTTGTCAAGGTTTGACACTAGCACGAACCGCGCTCGTGGTCGTCGGTCACTGCTCGACCTACGGACGGATCACTTTGCTCACGGTCAATTGTAAACAGGGTGTAAAGAGTGGGCCTCAAATACATTGTCTATTTGCAGAGGACTGGACGGTCAAAGGACAAGATTATGCCATTATTATATCTCCCGAGTTACTACTGTGGGCACAGTATATCGTCAAAGAGCCTACCGAAGGGGAGTCCTTGTACTAGAACTTTGAAATGGACATCAGCTTGAGATTCCGGAAGTCAGTTCATGCTATGAACAGATGGACTATGTAGATCTAGGGGCTCTAGTGACAATTGGCGGCGAATAATTTTCTCAGACCACATCTCAAATACGATGGCGTTTGTCAGGAAGTTTCAGCATTGTCCACATGGAACAACCCGACAAGATGAAGGCAGGATCGTGCAACTATCCAGCTATGTTCGTGCGATGGTGAGGGTTCAATATCAATGCTATGACAACCCAAGATTATGATGTCCATTTTGTCCACTCTGCACTTAATAGTACCCACTTGTAGACATTCATCAAGCTTCCTGCCTTTGTTCAGTAGTCTGTCCTTTTGACAACGAAAATAGACTGAGGTGAGGACCTGTGTGAATGACTCCGATGCATCGTGCTGGTACAGGTGCTTTGTGACTTAAGGGTCGGACACGAATTGACCGGACGACGTTATATTGTGAGAATTCGAGAGTGCGGTAATTCGATATCGAAGTTAGGGAAGAAGATAATACGGTAGGATGTGACGTCGGTGGAGTGATAATGAATCAGAGAATGTGAAAACACGCAAGTAAAGCACAAAGTCCAAAATGACGTCATAAGCCTACGAGGTCTGAGGCCTTCTCATTACGTTATTACGTTACACTGTTGGTACATACCTCACGGCTTGGGAGCCAAATGATGGCGGAGTGGTAACAGGGCACCACACTCCGGTATAACACTGTGGTAGGTGCAAATGGGTCCGACGATTACCCGGCACAGTCCAAACAAAGAACCCAGGTGGGGTTTGGTTAGTTCGGTCAGGGATTGCAGAAACCGA
>NW_024538789.1:0-26330 GCF_016647635.1 Suillus subaureus | reverse complement strand
CACTAAGATCTGATAGTTGTTAGGGTCAAGTCAGCGTCTTTTGCAAACTGCTTCTCATGCTCCTCTTTTCAAGATCTTTTCTATCTTCATAGATCTTAAGCTGATGATGGAAGGCCCATGAGCCTGGTTTGGCATTAATGATACGAGTCCTCAAAGAGTAGGCGTAGCGGTAAGATGTTTAGGAGCATGGTGGTGGCATTCTCAGCAGAAATATGAGGGCAGTGGATTTGATGATGTCCTTCCTGCTGGCAGTATTGGCAAATGATGTCATAAGATCACAACACATTCTGTCACATCAAAAAGTTTCTTCTTCAGATGGAGCAAGAATCGGAGGAGGAGGCAGGTGTTTCTTCATCAACAATGATGGGTGGAGCAGGGGATGGTGTCATGGGACAGAGAGGCCTATTCCAAAGGCAACAGTATTTCTTTTCTTACCATGAGCATGTGTGGGTTTCCTGTAGAGTGGACTGCGAGCTGAGAGGGAGCAGGGACAGGGTGTCATCGTCAAGATTCTGAGGAGATCTAGGGACTTCTTGGGTAGTGAAACGAAGAGGTTCAGTGGAGACAGACGCTTCAGTTTGACCATATCTTGGGTGAGACTTGCTTCAACCTTTTTCTATGAGTCTGTCTGCAGCAAGTGCTTTGATCTTGGTCATATGAATAGATGATGGAACTTTGGTGGTTTCTTTGGTGGGGGCTGCGATGTATGGGTGTAAGCTAGACACTAGGTCTGCACCACGATGGATGGTCATTAAAGAAAGAGAATCAATGTCTTCAGAAAAAGAAATGGTCTAAGAGGTAAAACGCAAGGGAAGAGAAAGGGTCGATTCAACAAGAGCTGCTTGTGGTGAAGTTCGAGCTGAGAGCGATGGAGTTCAAGAGAAGATACGAAGATCTTGAAGAAGGCATATTATGGATCAGGTTTCTAGGTAAGGAGTCGAGAGAGTCGAAGGTGTCTTTATAGGTTTTGAGGATTTCCTGGGTTGACTAGTTCCTTTTCAGGGAGCCAGGAGTTATCTGAAGAAGGGTAACCCTTCCATGATATGAGGAAGTGTCGTTTTCCTTTTATGTTTCCCTTATGGGCGAGAACGGCTTCTATTTCATATTCTTCTTGTCCATTGATGATGTCAGGAGGGGTTCAGTGTGGTTCAGGCCGTGGACTTCTGTTTCCCATAGGAGGATAACTCAGAAGCATGAAAGACAGGGTGCGATTTCCAGGAGGCAGGGAGTCGGATCTTAAATGTGATAGGGGAGAGGACGGCTTCTACTATGAAAGGGCCATAGCATTTAGGGGCAAGCTTCTTTGAGGGTAGTCCAGTGATAAGGTTCTTTGCTGATAACCAAACTTTCTCACTGATCTTCCAGGGTTCAAACCTTCTTTCCAAAGGTCTGATCAGACATGCGTTGCATGGTGAGATTGTGACAAGAAATGGCTTCTTCTTGGGATCTTTGAAGGTATCTGACTCGATCTTCTGCTGCAGGGATGGCGGAGTTTGGGAGAATATAGGGGATTCCTCGGGGTTCGTACCCATCATGAGGTGGAAGGGGAGAAATTGCGGGCATCATGTTTTCAATGATTGTGGACAAATTCGGCCATGGGTAGATGCTTTAACCCAGGTCAAGAGGGGTGGAGCGGCAATAGATGCAAAGGTAGGTTTCGAGTTCCTGATTCAGACGTTCAGTCTGTCCATCAGTTTGTGGGTGGTAGGCGGTGGAAAAGTGCGACTTCATAGTTGAGGAGTCTTCCAAGTTCTTTGGCGAATTTAGAGGCGAACTGGGGTCCTCTGTCGGAGATGATCTTGTCATAGAGTTCAAATCTGAGAAAGACTTTCTTGAAAAAGAGTTGGGTGATTCCTTCTGACGTGATGGTTTTCTTGCATGGTGAGAGAATTACCCCCTTCATAAGGCCATGGTCTACTACGACCATAACCGAATCAAAACTGCCTGATTCAGGCAAGTCAGTGATTAGATCTACAGAGATCTGTGAGAAGGGGCAAAGCGCAGAGGAAGGAATAGGGTTCAAGGGTGGAGTAGAAGGGTGAGTGTCAGATTTCATTTGCTGACATAGGGTGCAACCCTCGATGTATTTGCGGATAAATGTGCCCATTCCAGGCCACCAATAATCTCGTTTGACTAATTCTTCAGTCTTAAAGTGTCCTGGGTGTCCGGCGGTGGGATGATCATGGTGAAGGTGGAGAATGCAGTGTCGGAGATGAATGGGGACATAGGCCACGGTTTTTATAAAACAAGGTACCATCATTGAACTTCCAGTCAGAGAGGGCAGATTTCATAGGGGGTGCATTTAACCCATCAAGGGCTTGTTGTGCAGCAAGGATGACAGGATCAGAGAGGGGATCCGTGGATTTCAGGGCATTGGCAAGGTCATTGTCAATAAGACAGGAAAACATGGTGTCCAGGAGAAGTGTGACATCGGAGTTATCCAAGGGATCAGAAGAGTGGTCAGGACGGTGTGAAAGAGCATCAGGAGTAGCAAGTTTGCTTCCTGGGACATGGTGAAGTTCAAGATCAAATTTGTTCAGGGTTAACTGCCAACATGCTTGTCGGTGAGTGAGATTTTGTGCAGAGCAGAAGTAGAGGAGATTCTTATGATCAGTGAAAATGATGACAGGGTGAGGGTTCCCTTCAAGGTAGTGTTGCCATGCTTTCAGAGCACGGATAATAGCAAGGAGTTCACGATCATAGATCTAGTAGTTTTGTTCAGCAGGATTAAAAGATTGAGAGAGATAGCTGCATGGGTGGTAAGCGCCATTTTCGTCAGTCTGAAGGAGGACTGCTCCAGTGGCAATGAGTGAAGCGTCAGTTGCAAGGGCAAATTGTCGGGAAGGATCAGGGTTTTGGAGGACAAGTTCTGATAAGAAGCATTGCTTCAGTTTCTCAAAGGAATCGGTGCGTGATTGCAACCATGTGAAGACAGCATCTTTCTTTGTCAGGTCTATCAAGGGTCATGCGAGGTCAGAGTAATGGGAGATGAAGTGGTGATAGAAGTTGCAAAATCCAAGGAATGAGCGGACTTCTTTTACTGAAGTCGGAATCATCCATTGGCTGATACCAGATAGTTCGGCTGGATCCATTGCAACTTGTCCTGGGCAAATGATCATTCTGAGATAGTCAACTTCTTGAGCATCAAAAGTGCACTTTTTGGGTTCCAGAAAAAGAGTTTCTTTTCGGATGATGTCAAGGATATGGTGTGTTTGTTTCTGGTGTTCTTCTAGGGTTTTCGAGAAAATGAGGATGTCGTCCATATAAACGATCATCCATCCTTCAGTGATTTCTTTCTGGAAGGTCTGGTTCATGTAGGCTTGGAACGTTGCAGGAGAGTTGCATAAGCTGAAGAACATGACTTTCAGTTCGAAGAGTCCAAAGGAGGTAGTGAATGCCACTTTCCAGCGATCATCAGGGTGGATCAAGATATTATTGTATCCAGATCAGACATCCATCTTGGTGAAATACTTGGCATCCCTTAGCTTGGTGATGAGAGGGGGAATCAGAGGAAGGGGATAGGCATTCTTTATCGTCCATTCATTGATGTAACGATAGTCTTGGCAGGGTCGTAAAGATCCATCTTTCTTTCCTACAAGAAAGAACCCGTTGGCTTGTGGAGATTTCGAGGTTGGATAAAGTCTTTAGCGATGTGCTCATCAAGAAAGGCTTTCACGGCGTCGGTTTCTTTCGGAGATAAGGGATAGGTTTTCGCAGATTTCAGAATATATCCAGGTTTGGTTTCAATTCTATGATCAACACCTGGTCAAGATGGAGGGAGTTTGTTTAAGCTGTCTTTGGCGAAAACATCAGTGAAGTCGTGAAGATAGTCAGGGACAAGTTCTTCAAAAGTCTTCTTTTTCTTTTCTTGAGCGTCTTCAAGAGCAAATTCTTGAGCTTTATTGCTAGTTTTCAAGTATTCCTCATCTTCTTCGGTCTTTCATGCATAGATCCAGGAGTTCCTTAGAGGAGATAGAGCTGCAGCTTGTCGGATCTCGGAGGCAGAAGTGCCGTCATGAGTGAGGGGTGTGTTGAAGGAAAGGTTTTCGAAAAGAGTAATAGAAGAGCCATCTTTGGCATATTCAATTAATACTTCATCGTCATTGATGGGATAAGTGACAGGGTCATCAACTTTTCGAAGGAAGGTTGGTTCAGTGGGAATGTCATCCCAGACATCATCTTTGGTGTCATATTGGGGTAGAGGGTCTTCATCAGGATCTGGCCAAAGAGGTGGAAGCGGTTCTTCTTTCTTCTTTTCTTTTCATTGTTCAAGAGTTCTTTTCCTATTTACAGGAAGTGGAGCACAGGCAGGTTTGGATTGCTCCAGGTCTTCTTCTTCAATTGTGACTTTTCTGCGGGGTGCAGGGGAAAAGCCCCATTTCTTCTTGAATACTTCTTCAAGTCAAAGTGATCTAGGAGTAGAAGGAAGTCAAAGGGTATCTTTAGCCCAGTCGATATCAGGGTTCATGGTGGAAAGCCAAGGTTTTCCAAGGAGGATCATGTTGTTATTGCTCATGTTCATGACATTGAATTTTCCGATCATGAGTCGGTCATCAATCTTGATTGCAAGGTGACAATAATGGGTGATGGGGTCCTTGGAAATCTTTCCATTGGCGGTTTGGATAGGGAAAGGAGTTTCAAAGTGATGCATCTTGATTCTATGTTTTCTGACAAACATCCAATGGATGAATGTGGCAGCTGCACCACAATCGACAACAGCAGTGGTTTGCAATGATTTATCGGGGTGTACGGAGGAAAAGATGGTCGCTGGGACCCTTAATTCTTTAGTTTTTCCTACATTGTGTGCAATACATACATTGATACAAGGAGTGGCTAACATTGCGGTAGGCTCCTGGTTCAAAAATCCATTCTTCGGGCATTGAGATCTTCATTGTCATCAAGATCTTCAATCTTGCTGGTGTCTTCTTCTTTAGGCACTGTACGCCTTACTGTTTGCTTTCCTTTATAGTTATTCTTTCTGGCATCTCCATTTTGGGGGTGGAATTCTTGATCATTAGATCTGTGACTGACCTTTCCACAGGAAAAGCATTTTCCTTGCTTCATGTACTCTCTTTTATCATTCTCAGAGAGGCAGTCAACATCCATAGCGTTAGGATCGTTGTTTCTAGGGCTGAAGCGTGGAGTGGATCAGCAATTGTTGAATCATGTGTTCTTGTTGTTGTTCTGGGGTCTATGGGCAAGGAGAAGCTGATAGGAGTTCTCAATGGATATCACCTTTTTGACTATTCCATCAAGGGTGTCAGGGATCTCTCCAGAGTTGCAGAGTTTTGTAATGAGTGGCTGTTTAAGGCCTCGGAGGAAATAATCTTTCTGAGCATTGAAGCTGTAGATCTCAGCTCGGTTACAGAGCTGTCAGAATGTGGCTATGTACTCGCTTAAGTCATTGCCTTGTTTAAGGGCATGGAGCTTATGGAGCACAGTACCAGCTGAGTCAATTGGGTTAAAGGTTTCTTCAAACTGGGAGACAAATTTGTCCCAAGTTCCATATCCATTCTTTTCTCCATGAGTGGATGTGGGGTCAGGTTGCTGGGCATGTTTGATGAAGTCTTCCATCCATGCTGCAGCTGTGCCTTCCTTCATGAATGAAAGGGTGAAAGCAATCTTTCTAGTGTCAGTATCATAGATTTCATCATTTGTGTCTAGATAGAGAGTGACAAGATGGAGGAACCTTGAGGTTCCATCTCGGTTTCCATCAAAGTCAGGTGGGGTGCAGATCTTTCTTTCAATTGGTTTAGGCATGTCATCATCAGTGTCTGAATCGGTATCTGTGTCTGGTTCAGGAGTAGGGAATCTGGGTGATGCTACCAGTTCAACAGGTGGAGCATCAGGGATTTCTTCATCTCTGTCTTCTACAGGTGCTGGTGCACTTGTTTCAAAATGAGAAATGATAGTGCGATGTGTAATGGAAGAGGGGCCTGGGACAGCAAGAGTAGGGAGAACAGGAGTGCAGGGAGTGTCAAAGGATCCTCATGACGAAGAGGTTCGTCTGGGAGAGTTGGGTGGATAGGGACTGTATGGGATCCCGGTTCATTCAGAGAAAGCCTTCTTGCTTTTCTTGGAGGGTGCCACTTTGGCAATCAATCAGTTTTGTGGGTTCAGAGAGTAAAGCCCTACAGATAGAGGGGTTCAAAGGAAACTTGAATCTTTTGTTATGAACTCGGATAGAGTGTCGTTCCAATAAAGGAATCAAGATCAGGGTCAATCAAGGACTAAGCCTTATCAGGTCAATGCCTCCCTCAGGAGCGATCACTTAGACTCCCACAGGATCTAAGGTTCAAATGGGACAATGGCTAGCCTCCTTCCCAAGGAGCTAGAGTTCAAGTATCAAAGAGAACCGAATAGATTCAAGTTAGAGAAAATACAAGTGGTAACTAGGGTTTATATACATAAGGGAATTGTGCACAGACCAAGCTGGGCAAAGGGGTAATGACTACTAAGAAAGGAAGGTTCATGGGAAAACAAGGTATGAGTCAGAGATAAGGGAGACCATGAGGAAATGATGCAGTGAAAAGGAAGCGTTAGAAGTACAGCCATATAGGAGTCTGCAGTGATGATGGGAAAAAGAGTGGGGCACTGTAACAAGCAGTAGGTGTGGCTAGGACAAATTTAGTAGCAGATACGGTTACGCCTACATTCTCCAGGTGCTGGAGTATGCAGTTCACTACTATGCAATGCTCCCATATAAAACAATGTATTCCCAGGTTCTCTGCTATGGTTTCATATGAGCTGTCAGCTCTTTGATAGCGCATTTTGACTGATTTGATCAGGAGGTCATCAATAAATGGGGAGGTGTGCTTCAGGATCTCATCCTGTAGAGCAAAACAGGAGTCACCTTGATATACTTGTACTGCATTCACATGCCCTTGTGGGAGTGTTGTTAGCCGGTGCGGTCCTAGTGGTGTTCCAAAGGTTGTGAGGTCACAGGACTCCTCATGTAGTGCGTGCTGATTGTAACCTGAATATAAGTCCATCATACCATATACTGCATACCCGGCAAAAGATTCAGCTAATTTTTCTATAAAGGGAGGGAGTGATGAGTCTTGGATAGTTACTGCATTCAGCGGTTGAAGATCATGTACTAATCGCAGTGATTTACCATCTTTCTTGACCACACAAAACCACTGTGAATGGTAGGCTGCGGTTGATGGTTCATAAACACTGGACTGGATCTTCTCTTTGATGACGTGAATAACTTCTCCAAGGGTTGCCAGCAGTATAGGGATATTGTGTTGAGACCAGGGAGTGTGTGGTGAAGGTTCAACAGCTCTGCTAGGCTTGCAGAGCAAAAGAAAGAAAGAGGGCTCTCACTCTGGGGTGAGAGGAAAGCTACTGACTCTCTATGTGTTGGTCAAAGTGCGCCGAGCAATTTGTTCAACCCTTAGGGGAAGCAAGGAAAGCAAATCCACAGAGTGACACCAGGTCAACTCTGGTGAAACACGCTGGGAGCATGCACACAGGAATGTCAAGCGCATAAGGGTGCGAAGCGTGGGAATAAGGCGCACACAGTGTGCAAACATGTAAAAGATGATGATAGGCTGCTGCTGAAGACTAGGGCAATGACTCTGATAGATGCTAACTCATGGTGATGCATTCTGACTGCTAGACGCTACTAGACATGATGGTGGTTGGTGTATCTGTGGTAAAACTTCCTAGGCAACAGGTAAGCTGTGCCTAGGCGTGCTCCCAGGGCTCGGAAGCAAATAGGGAGCGCTCTATGTATGCAAAATGATGTAAGTAAGGGTCCATAATGAAATAAAGTATTGTACAATCCCAGAAATGGTCTGATAATGAAAATGAATGAAAAGGGATGCACCAGGGAACTGGTTGGACAATGGATGGAGGCTCCTGGATGCTGTGTGACAAAGTGCGACCAAGCGTGGGAAGAGCGCACTAAGCGCGTGCGTGGGAATGCGTCGCATAGTGTGGGAAAGCATCGCGCCTCTGGCGTGTTTCACAGGAAAGTCATAGATAGTGAGTTGCACACTATACCAATTGTTGTGAGTTGTAATATGGGCAATCTACACCTGGAGGAATCTCATTCCCTACAGCAGGATGGTAGGAATTTTGTAAGGAGGGAAATAGGTTTCATTGAGATGACTGCACTTGGTCATGTCCCATGTGAACACTAATTCATGTGTCCAGATGAGCCAGCATATAAGCTTAAGCTCTTCTGGCCATAACCAGTTAGTGGGGTCTAAGTCCAATTCGCTCGCTCTTTCTTGGGTGAAGCAGATACCTGGGACAAAGTCAGGCAGGTGGGTTGGCAATTGGGGCATGCTGGCCAATGGGTCATCGGGTAATCTTCTCATGATTCTATACTCAGGTGGCATTGTGGTTTGCACCATGCGGACCTTCTTTGCGACTGGCTTATAAACCAGTGCATGTCAGGTTTTGTCAAAAGAATATACACTGTTAAATGTGTTGATGGATGTATGGTCAATGATCGAGTGTGTAGATACAAGATGATTATAGTGTGCTGAGAACTGTGTGGGTGAAAAGGAAAATAAGGCATGTTTGCTCCATAAGAGTGGGTATTGTGTGGTTGGTGTGAGATGAAAATTAGAACCAGGAAGTAATGTAGTAGAATGAGAAATAAGAGAGAGTGGTGGGTAGGAAATTGTCCATTTGTCTCCTCACATATTGTGTGAATCATCAATCATCAAAAACCCTTCTTGCACGCACCTGAGGGAGTGTGTGCTGGCTTCACAACCTGGACATTTCTTTACCCAACACATGGTAGGGATGTGTATTACCTTCCCTGAATTTGGGTCCATCAGCATGATATCCTGGTCTCTGTTAGGAAGATCTTCTGTACAGCAACTGGTGAGCATAAAGAATGGGCGCCCTAGCAAGATGTCAAAGTTAGCAGTTGGAACAACCTGAACTTGGAATAGCATTTCTCCCATGCCGAAGTCTAGTGGGAGATTCTCTATTACTCCTAGTGTCTCATTGGTTGAAGTATTAATGGACTCCATGGTTAGCTTGTGGTCAGATCTTAGCAGAATACCACCCAGTGTGTGCCAGACAGATTGTGGCATTATGATGTACTCTGTGCCTTGGTCAAGGATGCAGGAGAGGACCTGGCTGTGAAGTGTCACCACTCTGATACATCTCAAGGATTTGAAGTGTTCAGCCACAATGTGTCCATCATTGTTCCTTTGCAGGCAGCCATTGTACTTCTTCAGAAAATCTTGCGTTCCTGGTGTGCTACCTAGTTCATTGACTGAGATAGTCCCTACCGTAATGTGCTTGGTTGTGGTCATTTCCTTGAATACCTTGTGGACATCAGTGGATACTGCTATTAATTCACACATAGGTATGCTGATGGTAGAGTCTAGCATGCAGTCAACTATGTGCTTGTCCACATCCTTGTCTTCCAGCAGGAAGGAGTATCTGAACTGCATTGAGGGTTGGTTGGTGGCCGGCGGTTCATAGGATGAAGAAGAGGTCGTGGGATTCAAAGATGAGGAGGCCATACTGGGTGTGGTTGAAGAACCCATGGGTGTCACAACCACCATGCCTTTATTAGGGGTACTAGTGGCCTTTGACCCAGATGCCTTTACCTGCAGGGAAACTACTTCTTCTACTGTGTCAGTGGTTCTTGATGATGGACCTGGCTTGGGATGTGGTGGTACATTGACGCCCTCAAACCGCATGTTTTTACCTTTGTCTACTTTGTGGTTAGCATGATCCACTTTTACCACTGCAAACACTTCATGGGCTCTGGTAGCTTCTTGTTCAAGGTGTGTCAGTTCTTTGTCGTCTTCGCTCACATCTTCCTGGATGTCAGTGCATGTGTGCATGAATGCGCAAGGCTCAATATCAAGTGCTGCTTGGACAGTTGGTTCAGCATGACAGTACATGTTACTGAGAACTGTAGTGTTGTCACCCATTGCAGGCCCATTATGCAAGAATTCATCAATGTGCTGCTTGAAGTTTCTGTCTCCCTGCCTTCCAGGAATACCACAACCATCAGGCATAACAATCTTGTTATCAGAGGTGATGCTTATCTTACCTTCCCTTGCATACTTGTCGCATGTCATGCAAGTCTTCATAAAATGGTCTCCTCCACAAAAGTAACAACCATTATACCATGGTTGGCTGTATTCCTTCTTTACCATGGTCCCCGCATTAGGTTGTGGGGTGGGTGTAGAAGGTGCAGTTGCTTGGGTCATAGTTGCAGAGGACTGCACTGGTGGTTGGATGGGTACTGCAGTGGATGTGATGCTAGGTAATAAGAAAACTGTGGCCTCATATACCTGATATAATGTGTATGGGTCATCTGGGTGGTGAGTGACAAGTTTTATTTCAAGCCTTCACCTGATAGCTGCATTGGCCATTGAGTGGACCCCTTGGAGGAAAAATCTACCACATTCTAGTTCTGCTAACCATTGTTTGTTGATTAGGTATTGTGAGACTTTGAGGAAGTTGTGGTAGTATTGCCCTAACTCTTCCTTGGAGCGTATTGGGATGCAGGCTTGTTCCATGCAGAGGTTCTCTAGGTCAGTACAGGTGTAGTGGCAGTCATTGTCACATCCTGGATACATAGCCTTTATAACATCAACAAACTTATTCCAATCATTCCCTTTGGCTGCAGGTGTTATGCTTGGCATTCATAAGAACGACTAGATGGAAACAAATGATCTAAAGCGTACACCTATGTACGAGTCATGCGAGTTAAGCAGTATATTGCAGGCCCTGGTCTGCATAGGTCAAGTTAAAGAATACAAGCGTAAAAGGTAGAGTATATATAAAGGAATTAAAGCGGAGCTTTAATAAATGAATCAGAGATGGAAAGTAAATAGCGAATCAGAAAAGAGAAAAGAGAATCATATGATAGAATGTCATAGAATGTCTGAGAATGATTAGTGATTGTGAATAAGTGAAGAGGTGAAAGGAAAAAGATAGAACTGTAACAGCAGGCCTGCATGCCCAAGTTTCTGATTCACTGATAGGTGCATATCAAAGCACTGCCTTGGTGTGCTTTTCCTGATCTAGATTAGCATAGTCAGCCAGTTGTTCCATGTCCTCAAAAAATGGGAGTAGCCATGCAGGCATTCCATCGAATTTGGGTGCCACATTGGTTCCTTGGAGAGGCATTTTATATGGGGTAGTCATGGCTGTGGGTTGTGCAATAGGGGTTTGAGATGGTGCAGGACCTTGTGGGGCTGAAGGGGTATGGCATGTGGGGTTGGGTAAAGTAGGCGGGAGCATGGCTAAATGTCTACATGGGGAGGAAGTGGTTATGGGTAGGAAGGGTGTGGGTGTGAACAGGTTTTGCCTTTCAGGTGATGGGTCGCAGGTAGGATTCAAAGGGGTAAGTGATGATTCAGTGGATGGAGTGTCTAAAGTAATGAATGGGACTTGGGGTAGTGAATGGTTGAATGATCTGGGGAAGTGAGTGTCTTCCCTCTCAGACTCTGGTTCTGTTAGGGGTGAGTTGGAAGCGAGGTTCCAGATAACAGAGGCTTCTGAAGAGGAACAGGTATGTGAGTTGGATGGTCCTGCTTTGGTTTCTTCTTCAATGTTCTGAAGTACCAGGTAGAAAAAGTCTTCTTGTGAGATGTCTGCAAGTGCACAAAGCTCTCAGGTTTCATTTGACCTAAGTGATCTGCCTTCCAGCTTCAAATGGCCCCCTCACGGTGGGCTCCAGTTGTGAGTAACACAACTTGGCTAGATACTTGGTAAAGTACCTGGCCAATATGTTGGGTCTTTAGTGCTGTACCTAGCTGCTATTCGACCCACAAGGGTTTCTGTACTAGACTCTGAGCTCAGAGAGGAGAGAAATCATCATAAAACTGCTAGTCTTAGACTACAGGTAAAGAGTGAAAGGTAAGAGGTGATGCTTATATAAGCTAAAGAAAGTGGGGGTAGGTAAAGGTAATGAAAGTAAGTAAATCTAAGCCCAAGGAAAACTTGACTGTCACACCGCCTCTTACCAAAACCTACACCCCAAATAACCACAAATCAGCTCTTGATCATCTTGATGTTATTTGCTCCTACTGCAAAGACAAAGTTGCCCTTGGCCACATGTCTGGCCCTCATTCTGAGGCTGAAGTTCAAAATATTTTGGGAGGCCACTTCACATCCTCACCCCTTGGCATTGTCAAAAAATCTGGAGAACCTGGAAAGTTTAGAGTCATCTGAGACTTATCATACTGCAACACTGATGGTTTCTCCATCAATGGCTTCCTGGACTTGGACAATTTTCTGACTGAATGGGGCATGGCTGCCCAAGTCACTGAAATTGTACATTTTTGCCCTTCATTCATTCAGTGCTTCCCACCCCTCTGCAGGATCACTGTTAGTGTTCTTGAGGACTTCGTTCCTCTATGCCTTCATTTGTTTCATTCTGGCTTTAGCCTTTGTTCATACCCCATAACATTGATTGGGAGTGGGGGGGGTATTTGACCCTCCTGCCTTGGCTTCTGCATTGGCACTTCCAACAGGTCCCCTCACTGTACACGTTGACCTTGCCTTGCCTTTGGGTGTTGTATTCTTTCTTGCTTCAGACAAGACCTTCCTCACTCCTTCTTTTGCCTTCACCCTACCATTTCAGTGCCAGGTACTTCATTTTGCCCACACTTCCCACCTCTGATGTCATTTCACTCAAAATTCACCCCACTTCATCATTTGCTCATTTCACTTGTAGGTGGCTTCAGCACCTCTGGGCACTCAAGCAGTAACATTAGATATTGAAGCTGCCTATCACACCATTCCTGTGTGGCCACCACACAAATGCTTTCTAATCATCAAAGTCAATGGAAACTTTTTCATTGATCACATCTTCCCATTTGGACTCTCCACTGCCAGAGGAGTCCAAGGTAACATTGCAGATGCGACCGTCGACATTCTACACAGGATGGACCTTGGTCCCATCAAAAGTGGGTAGATGACCACTTATTCTTCAGGTTCCCATCTGGAGGTGGAAAGACACTAGAGAATGGGACATGCTCACTGTTCATTTACACTCACAGACTTCAGCAGATACATGAAGGGTCTTGCCCACTTGGGGTGCCCTGGTACCCCAGGAAGTGTACAGACTTTGCTTACATCTTCATCTACCTCAGCTTCTTGTGGGACCTCATCCTGCACACAGTCATGCTACCTGATACAAAACATCAAAAGTATTGAAACAAATTCATCATGCTGTTAGATTCTGTACTGAGCAGGAGATGCATGATGTGCAAAGATGCCATGAGTATGAACAGAACTCTTTCTCACATTGCCTTCATAATCCCACATGGGTGCACTTACCTCACCAACCTCTCATCCTTCATAGCAGAGTTCCCTTCAAAACATGCTTCACACTTCCCACATGCATCCATGGTTTCAGACCTCAAATGGTGGCTAAATGTTCTGAACCACACACCATTACCTCAATCCCTTGTCCCAAGGGGAGACCCACAAGATCTTGATCTGTGGGTCAATGGATCTACAGACTGAGGAATAGGTCTCACCTTGGGAGACAAATGGAATGCATGGATGCTATGCACAGGGTGGAAGAGTCAAGGCAGAGACATTAGGTGGCTTGAAGCCATTGCTGTTGAGCTCACAGTGAGAACCCTCTTTGACTCTGGCTGGTGCAACACCATCATACTCATACATTCAGATAACCAGGGAATCATTGGTGCCTTTCAGCACAGAAGGAGTTGCAATTTTCAAGTTAACTTGTGTATCCACAGGGTGGAGTCTATGACAATGGTGTTGAACATCTCACACACTCTCATTTATGTCGAATCTGAAAGGAACAAGGTAGACAAGATCTCTCATGGTGAGGTTGGACCACCTGTTCTTCATTTGCTGTCAATCACACTCCCTGGGGAGCTCCAATCCTTCATCATCAATTATGTCTAGCACGCCTCATAGACCAACATAAGCAGGTGCTGATGTCACAGCAAGTCTGGTTCTACTCAAGGAGGCCTTGGCAAGACCACCCTTGGTAGGAGACCTGCCCTCTCTTGCTTGCAAATCACCTAAGCCATGAAAAGCAAAAACAAACAATACCATTGATCATTCCTCTTTTTGACCACATGTTCTTGCATGCAATTGTGTTCACCTCTGGTCAGCACCTCATACATCTTCATTCCATGCTTCTGTTCTTGGTCACTTGCCCTATGGGGACATCTTGAAACATCTTGATGTGATGCTTATCTCAATTGAAGTCAAGACACATGAGAACTATGGTTCTGGTCTCTTGTGCTTCCATCAGTACTGTGATTCAAGGAGGATTCCTGAGTCTCTTTGCATGCCGGCTCCTGATCACCTTCTTATATCATTCATAGCCTCCTGGGCAGGGAAAGTAGCTGGATCCACTGTTCAAAATTGGCTTGCAGGTATACACTTCTGGCACAACTTGCATGGAGCACCATGGCACAGTGTCATATCCCACAATCCAGACCCACGTTCCATCATATTCCCACACCTTCTGAGCCTACATCCAGACCCCACTTCATATCCAGCTTATTCCCAGATCCCCTGTGCTCCACACCTCAGCAGGATCGACTATGTTCCAGATTTATCCCTGAGCTCTGGACCTCTGGATCCTCACTGCTAGCCTGATCTGTACAACCCTATCCTGTCCACCCTATGCACACTCCATCCAGCAAGACATCCAGACTTCACCTCATCTTGGATTCCAGACTATATCCACCTTGTCTTCCGGATCCCCAGATCTCCGGACCTCCAGATATTAACTCCGGACCTATTCCCACCCTCTGTCTGATATCCTGCGCCTATCCCCATTTAGGCATTCTCTGCTTTCCGGCTTTCAGTTACCTCTTCTTCTGTCTTGCTTATTGATCCTTGTACAAGTCTTCATCTCTGAGTTTATTTACTTATGTTCCGACTTACTTACTAATGTGTTTCCACATGCTCATACATAGCCTTGCTCCTTTGCTTACTGATCCCCTCAGATATTGTTCAGTATATAACCCCTGTAGATACTCCTGTAGTTCCTTAGTTTGAATATCAACTTAGACTTGCCCAATCCTCTCTCAGACTTTGGTCCACCTAAGTCTGTCCTACCCATCAGGCCTAGGGATTGATTCCCTAGGCTGGAGCTCCACCTTTCCAGCACTTACCCTCTTTCTGGACTTAGGTCCAACCCCTGTCTCTCCAACTCTACCTCTGTTTGTTTCTACATCGGACTCCATCTGATGTAGCCCCTATTCCTTCCGGACCTCCAGACCTCCTGTCCCTTGTACCTCCAGGCATCCTGTCCTTCGGATGTTCCACCCTCCATACCTTTGGACATTCCATCCTCCTAACCCTCAGATGTTCCACCCTCTGTACCTTCGGACGTTCTGTCCTCCTAACCCTTGGACATTCCATCCTCCTAACCCTTGGACATCCTGCCCTCTGTACCTTCAGACATTCTGTCCTTCATACCTCCAGACATCCTGTCCTTCTGTCCTCCATCATCCTGCCCTCCTGTCCTCCTGTCCTCCGGACCTTTGGACCTCCTATCCTTCCACCCTGTTTCCTGTAGAAGTATTACCTTGCAGTGGGAACTCTCCTGAGCACTTCCTGTGTTCCTCCAGAACTCTCCCATGCTCCTCCGGACATTTCCTGCGCTCCTCCGGAAGTCCTCTAGCACTCTCCAGCAGAGTAGCCAGCCTCCAGACTTCATTGGACCATCCTTGGACCTCATATGAAATGAAGGGCACATACTCGGGTAAGGGGCATAGCATACGAGCTGAGGCCAAGCCCCTCTGAGTCAGTCTCTCTCCCCCTTGAGCAACATGGTTCTTAACACACAGTCATACTTTGGTGTGCATGGCTACCTCAGGGCTCACAAAAGTTGTTCCACCTTCATCCAAACACCCTTGCCACCCACCTGTCACCCTTGAGCACATGCATGCCTTGTTCTGCTTTCTTGACTTGTCAAACATCTTCAATACATCTGTTTTGGCTGTCACAGCGACTGCTTTCTGATCTTGCTGCAGGTGTGATTGTTTCTTTTTACTCTGTAATCTGTTTCTCAACCTCTTCAGGCTTGGAGAATTGGTTGTAGACTTAGCTAATGCCTTCATTCCCTCTCATCACATCTCACATTCATCTCCCCTTTGCTGTGGCGTCACTACTACCAGTGTCCATTTTATCATCCTAACCATACCTTGGACAAAGACTACACATGGCAAAGGAGTGAATTTAGTAGCATCCCTGGTAAATGATCAGTTGAATCTTGTTTCAGCCCTCAATCACCACTTTTCAGTGAACAAGTTAGTCCCAGGTGATGCACCATTCTTTGCCTTTGAAACTGACACCAAGAGTTGGGCCCCCATGACACATACATGGTTCTTGAACCACTGCAATGAGATTTGGAAGAGGGCAGACCTGCCTGAGTTGTCAGGCCACTGTTTCAGGATTGGGGGAGCCTGTCATATCCCACAATCTGGACCCACGTTCCATCATATTCCCACGCCTTCCAAGCCTACGTCCGGACCACACTTCATATCCAACTCATTCCCAGATCCCCTTCTGCTGTGTGCTCCACACCTCAGCAGGATCGACTACGCTCTGGATTTACCCCTGAGCTCCAGACCATCAGATCTCCACTGCTAGCCTGAACCATAACCCCCTGTCCCATCCACCCTATGTACACTCCATCCAGCAAGACATCCAGACTTCACCTTGTCTTGGATTCTGGACTCTATCCACCTTCTCATATCCTGGTCCTGTATCCACCTTGTCTTCCAGATCCCCAGATCTCTGGACCTATTCCCACCCTCTGTCTGATATCCTGCGCCTATCCCCATTTAGGCATTCTCTGCTTTCCGGCTTTCAGTTACCTCTTCTTCTGTCTTGCTTATTGATCCTTGTACAAGTCTTCATCTCTGAGTTCATTTACTTATGCTCCGTCTTACTTACTAATGTGTTTCCACATGCTCATACATAGCCTTGCTCCTTTGCTTACTGATCCCCTCAGATAGTCTCCAGTATATAACCCCTGTAGATACTCCTGTAGTTTCCTTAGTTTGAATATCAACTTAGACTTGCCCAATCCTCTCTCGGACTTTGGTCCACCTAAGTCTGTCCTACCCATCAGGCCTAGGGATTGATTCCCTAGGCCGGAGCTCCACCTTTCCAGCACTTACCCTCTTTCTGGACTTAGGTCCAATCCCTGTCTCTCCAACTCTACCTTAGGGTAGTCTACCTCTGTTTGTTTCTACATCGGACTCCATCTGATGTAGCCCCTATTCCTTCCGGACCTCCAGACCTCCTGTCCCTTGTACCTCCAGGCATCCTATCCTTCAGATGTTCCACCCTCCATACCTTTGGACATTCCATCCTCCTAACCCTCAGACATCCTATCCTCCTGTCCTTCTGTCCTCCATCATCCTGTTCTCCTGTCCTCCTGTCCTTCTGTCCTCCTGTCCTTCTGTCCTCCATCATCCTGTCCTCCTGTCCTCCTGTCCTTCTGTCCTCCTGTCCTTCTGTCCTCCATCATCCTGTCCTCCTGTCCTCCTGTCCTCCTGTCCTCCTGTCCTCCTGTCCTCCTATCCTCCTATCCTCCTGTCCTCCTGTCCTCCAGACCTTCAGACCTCCTATCCTTCCATCCTGTTTCCTGTAGAAGTATTACCTTGCAGTGGGAACTCTCCTGAGCACTTCCTGCATTCCTCTGGAACTCTCCCATGCTCCTCTGGACATTTCCTGCACTCCTCCGGAAGTCCTCTAGTGCTCTCCAGCAGAGTAGCCAGCCTCTGGAAGTCCTCCAGACTTTGTCAGACCATTGTCATATCCCGTATGCCAGACATAGATCCCATCATATTCCCACACTTTCCGGACCTGTTTCCAGACCCCATATCCAACTCATTCCTGGATCCCCTATCCTGTCCACCCTATGCACATTCCGTCCAGCAAGACATCCGGACTTTACCTCCTCTCAGATTCTGGACTACATCCACCACCTCACATATCTCAGTCCTGTTTCCACCCTGCCTTCTGGATCCCCAGATCTCTGGACCTCCAGATATTAACTGTACTATCTCTGGACCTATTCCCGCCCTCTATCTGAGATCCTGCACCTATCCCCATTTAGGCATCTCCACCTTTCCGGTTCTCAGTTATCTCTGTTTCCGTCTTGCTGATTGATCCTTGTACTAGTTTCATCTCCAAGTTCATTTACATATGTTCTGTCTTACTTACCAATGTGTTTCCGCATGCTCATACATAGCCTTACTCCTTTGCTTACTGATCCTCTCAGATAGCCTCTAGTATATAACCCCTGTACAACTACAGTAGAGTCCTCAGTCAGAATATCATCTTAGATCCTGTTCTACTTGCCAATCATCTTCCGGACTTCAGTCCATCTGAGTCTCGTCCTTTTCCATAAGGCCTAGGGATGGACTCCCTAGGCCGGAATTCCGGACCTCCGGATTTGTCCCCTATTTCTCTGTCCCAAGTCTAGGGATTGCTTCCCTAGGCTAGAGTCTTGCCTTTCCGGCACTTACCCCCTTTCTGGACTTAGGTCCACTTCCTGTCCCTCCAACTCTACCTTAGGGTAGTCTACCTCCATTTGCTTCTACATCGGACAAAGTCCGATGTAGCCCCTATTCCTCCGGACCTCCGGACCTCCTGTCCTCTGTACCTCTGGATATCCTGTCCCTCATACCTCTGGGCATCCTGTCCTTCAGACGTTCTGCCCTCCGTACCTTCAGACATTCCATCCTCCATACCTCCATGTCCATCCTCCATACCTCCGGACCTCCTGTCCTCCATACTCCAGACCTCTGGACATCCTGTCCTCCGGACCTCCTATCCTTCCATCCTGTTTTCCTGTAGAAGTATTACCTTGCAGTGGGAACTCTCCTGAGCATTTCCTGCATCCCTCTGGAACTCTCCCGCACTCCTCCGGACATTTCCTGTGCTCCTCTGGAAGTCCTCTGGACTTCGTCAGACCATCATTGGACTTCCTCTGAAATGAAGGGCACATACTCGGGTAAGGGGCACAGCGTATGAGCTGAGGCCAAGCCCCTCTGAGTCAGTCTCTCTCTCCTTTGAGCATGGTTCTTAACAACCATCATCAGACTCCCTCTGAAATGAAGGGCACATACTTGGGTAAGGGGCACAGCATATGAGCTGAGGCCAAGCCCCTCTGAGTCAGTCTCTCTCCTTTGAGCAACATGGTTCTTAACAGAGCCACTGAGTTACTTCTCAGAGGAACACCCCCAGATATAGTCACTATGCAAGGGAGATGGAAGTCGAGAGCTTTCCTCAAATATTGGTGCAAGATTGATTCAATTCTTCCTATGTTCATCACTTCTTCCCTTTCAGATTCTCATATATCAGTGTTACAATCTTCAATGAGCTCTTGCTCCCATCATTACCAGTAGTATTCCATACACATTCTGTCATCACTTAGCTTTTAATTGTATTGTTTTCCTCACATCCTCAGTTGGGGGGTCATTTTTACCCCATGCACAACCGATGTGAGCTATGCTTGTCATGGGTAGGGTTGTGTTTCTGGCCAAAACCTTCCTGCTACCTCACACTCATGGTTTTTCAGTTCTTACCTGTGTTGTATGCCCTTGTCTCTGTACCCTTGCTTCGGAGCTTTAGAATACACGTCTCTTTATCTCATTTAGCGGTTCACATCTAGGTCATGTGACACGCACTTTGCACCACACACAAAAACTGCCTGGTCTTTCAGAGACACTAGTTCTGTACTTAGGAGACATGGCTGCACTCACTGAAGTCACAATCCAAAAACTGAAACCCCCCCCCAAAAAAACCTTTGTAGAACTTGTCTGAATATCTCTATTAGAAACAACTCTCATAGTCATGACAAGGGACTGACACATGTGATCTCAAAGCATGATTGGTCATGCGTGCACATGACTTCATGCTTTGAGATTGCACAATCTGGTCTCCAGCAGATGAGAAAATACTGTCAAGATATGCACCTAGGTTCAACCCAATCTGGGTGTTGTTATGGTGAACTAGGATGGGCGCGACAACAGGTACTTGATAAGAGCATGCCTGAAGCCGGATCATATCCTTACAAATGTAAGGTTCTTAAGACAAGTTGAAGAGAGTGTCTTTGGCTTGAATATCAGTTATCAGACAACTTAGGATTGGGGGTCCTAAGCAAAGGATAGTTCAGGTAAGACCTAGTAGATTAAAGTGAAGTCTATCTAAGTACATGACCGGATTTATATAGGTGTAAGTACTTTAGGGCAGGTACGTATACATCATCAGTTGAGTCAGAGATAAGGTATGTATACGTCATCAGTCGAGTCAGAGATAAGGGAATGAGTCATCTAGCGACGGCACGTGGCGATCGTGATGTAATACAGATATAGGAAGCGGTTAGTCTAATGATGGCACAATGAGGTGCGGTCATGACGTAATACACAAGTAAGAGGAAAAAGAGATAGGGGGTGACCACAATTGTAACATTACCCCTCGTTTAGGGATGAAGTCGCCGACTTCAACTATCCTGATTAGCCCAGTAGATGGGGTCCACATCGTAGTTGGAATAAAGTAGATCATCCTGCTCTTCTGTGATAGTGGTTTGTGCCATTGCGGCACCATGGACGATAGCGTCTTGCTCAATCTCCCATTGGGCGAGAGTGTCGTAGAATCCTACGTCAGTCCATACTAAAGGAATGACCGCTTCTCCCTTCAACCCTCTACAAAAGACCGATAAATGGCCGGGTGCGTATTCCTTGCAAACTCTGCAGTAATACACAGGGCAGTTCTTATGGCGATGCCCAGCAACATGGCAGTTACGGCATACGACGTTGTCGACCGGCGACGTTTTTACGACTGTGACGGAAGAGGACTGATTTGGGGGAGAGGGTGACCTGGATCATTTGAGCGGTGTTTTAGTGGGGGAGATGGAGGTGGCTCATTTGGCGGCAAGGCGTGAGGATCTACGTTTGAGCAGGAGTCGTCATCTGGTACACGTGATGGGGTCAGGAGACGGAGAAGTTGATATGTCAAGTACAGTAATAGGAGGGATATTATCATCCTGATGATCCACAGTAGTCATAGTAGAAGCTGGCAGTGGTACAGGAATGGCGACGTGAGGGGATGGTGGTCGCGCGACAGGGTCAAGGGCAATGCGCTCTGTGACAATATGTATAGCTTCTCTGATAGCGTCTCTAGTTTCTTCGGGCAGGAGATGGATCGCAGTATTGCAAATATGTATGTGAAGATGGCGGAAAATGGTCTTATGGCGTTCATCATCAAGGAGGGCAGCGGTTCGGTCAATAAGACTGGCATCTCTGATAATCCTGATGATGAGGCCGCTAGATATCGCTCCCCGCTCTCCAAGGAGACAGTCTATTTCTATAGTGTATTGCTGGGAGGTGATAGCGGATTCGAACAGGGCGCTAGTCTCTACTTGGTCGATGTCCAAGAAGTAGTCCATGAGGACGGAGTCATCGGTAAGGGTTAGGGTAGAGTCAGAAACTGGTGGGGAAGTTGCAGGGGGTGATGCTTGCTGGGCAAGGTTGGCGGCGGTAATATTTTGATAATCAAGGAGTGTCAATGGGTGGGCGTTTCCTTCAGCGACAGTGTTCATGGCAGCGGTGAGTTCTTTGATGCGGAGGATACAGAGGCGTAGTTGTTCGATGTGGGACATTGTTTAAAAAGTCTATAGCCCATGAGCTTTCTTATAGGTGGTGAGGATATCGGAAGCATTAGTGAGATTTCCTTCTGGAATCCACTCGTTGCTGGCAGACGAATATCCTTTCCAGGATACAAGATAGCATCTTCATTTACCCATCCCTTTGTGCAATAAGATCGCATCAATCTCATATTCTTCTTCATTATCAATGATGTCAGGAGGTGGATCATGGAAGTTCGGCCCGTGAACCTCTGTTTTGCGATAGGATGATAACTCAGAAGTGTGGAATGTGGGGTGAACTTTCCACTGTGGAGGTAGCTGGAGTGTGAACGTGATAGGAGAGAGAACGGCGGTAATCGGGAAAGGGCCATATCGTTTGGGTGCAAGTTTCCATGATGGTAGCTGAGTGATTAGATTCTTCCCAGATAACCAGACCTTATCTCCTACTTTCCACGGGTGGTACTTCTGCTTTAAAGTTCGTTTGGCCATTTGTTGCATAGCAAGATTGTGGCACGAAAGGGCTTCTTCTCTGGATTTCTGGAGGGAGAGGAGTCTTTCTTCTGCTGTGGGAATGGTGGAGTTAGGGAGAGTATGAGGGAGGGCTCGTGGTTCATAGCCCATCATTAAGAAGAAAGGTGATGCATTGCGGGAATCATGTTTTCGGTGGTTGTGTACAAATTCCGCCATTGGAAGGTGTTCAACCCAATCTTCTGGGTGATTACGGCAGTAGATTCGAAGGTATGTTTCGAGCTCCTGGTTGAGTCGTTCGGTCTGTCCATCGGTCTGAGGGTGATAAGCAGTGGATGCCGCTATGTCGTATTTCAAGAGCTTGGCGAGGGCTCGCGAGAACTTAGATACGAATTGTGGCCCGCGATCAGAAATAACTTTTTCATGTAGGCCAAACCGTCAGTAGATGTATTTGAAGAATTTCTTGGCGACTCCTTCTGAAGTGATGGTTTTAGTACAAGGGATAAGAATTACCCCCTTCATAAGGCCATGGTCGACCACAACCATCACAGAATCAAAGCTGGTGCAGGGGGGAAGATCAGTGATCAGATCGACAGAGACCTGTGTGAAAGGAGCCACGGCGGCAGAAGGGATGGGGACCAAGGGTGGGGTTGTCGGGTGAGTGTCGGATTTCATTTGCTGACAAAGGGCGCAACCCTCTACATATTTACAGATATAGGTGCCCATGGAGGGCCACCAAAAGTCCCACTTGACCAATTCTTCTGTCTTAAAACGACCGGGGTGACCGGCGGTGGGATGGTCATGGCATCGTTCTAGAATGAGGCACCATCCGGCCGGACGGACGTAGGCGTGGTCTTTATAGTAAAGAATATCATCCTTAATCGACCAATCGGCGAGTGCGGATTTCATCGGGGGAAGGGAAAGGCCATCCAATGCATCAGAGGCGGTGGTGAAGATGGGATTGGGGTCGGAAGGATCTGGATTGGTGAGAGTAGTCATAAGTTCGATGTCAAGGAGTCGGACAAACATGAAGTCAGGGAGGAGGGTCTCATTATCATTGTCATTTGCAGAGTCGGATCCATGATCAGGGCGACGGGAGAGAGCATCCGGGGCGACGAGTTTAGTTCCGGCGACGTGGTGGAGTTCAATATCATAGCATGATAGAATTAACTGCCAATGAGCTTGACGATGAGTCAACTTCTGCGTGGTTCGAAAGTATAGGAGGTTCTTATGGTCCGTGAATACGATGACCGGGTGAGCATTTCCTTCTAGATAATGGCACCACTCAGTGAGGGTGCGAATGACTGCGAGGAGTTCGCGATCAAAAATCTGGTAATTTCGTTCTGCTGGGTTTAAGGTCTGTGATAGATATCCACATGGGTGATAAACACCGTTATCATTGGTTTGAAGTAATACCATGCCTGTGGCAACCAAGGATGCATCGGTTGCGACTGCGAATTGCTTGCTAGGATCTGGATTCCGAAGAACAGGTTGCTTCAAAAAGCATTCTTTCAGGGTAGAGAAGGCGGACAAGCATTGTTCTGTCCAGAGGAATTTGACAGTTTTCTTGGTGAGGTCGATCAGGGGTTGGGCAATGTCAGAGTAGTGGGAAATGAAGTTTTGGTAGAAATTGCAGAACCCCAAGAATGACCAGACCTCTTTCACGGTTGTGGGGATAGGCCAGTCCCAAATACCGTCAGTTTTGGCGATGTCCATTGCTACGCACCCAGGGTGGATTATCATTCCGAGATACTCTACTTCTTGAGCATCAAATGTACATTTTTCTGGTTTGAGAAAAAGCCTTTCCTGCCGAATTCTTTCGAGGATGCGTCATGTTCGCTCTCGGTGGGAGGTGAGGTTGTTAGAGAAAATTAAGATGTCATCCATGTATATGACGAGCCATCCTTCATTTATTTCTTGTTGGAACGTCTTGTTCATATATGCCTGGAAAGTAGCGGGAGAGTTGCAAAGGCCAAAAAACATAACGTTCAGCTCGAAGAGACTGTATTCAGTGGTGAAAGTGGCCTTCCATCAGTCTTCCGGATGAATACGGATGTTGTTATACCCTGAGCGAACGTCCATCTTGGTGAAGTATTTGGCACCGTGTAACTGAGCGACTAGAGAGAGTGGTAGCGGGAGTGGGTAAGCGTTCTTAACCGTCCATTCGTTGATATACCGGTAGTCCTGGCACGGATGAAGATCTCCACTCTTCTTTCCTACAAAGAAGAAACCACTGGCCTGCAGTGACTTCAATTCAGAGATGAATTCCTTCTTTATGTTTCATCGATGAATGCTTTGACTGCTGTACGCTCTTTCTCAGATAGTGGGTATACCTTGGACATCTTAGGGATGAAACCGGGTTTGGTTTCTATTCGATGATCTATCCCAGGTCGTTTGGGCGGTAACTGGTTAAGACTGTCTTTTGCAAGATGTCGGTGAAGTTGTGAAGGTAGGAGGGGACAAGTTCTTCGAACGACTTCTTTTTCTGTTCAAGCCCAGTGGCTAATGCAAACTGTTGGGCTTTATTGCTAGTCTTGATATATTCGGCGGGTCATTTCAGAGGTGTGACCATGGGTTGCTGCTTCGTGATGCTAGTTCCATCTCTCGTCAATGGAGTGTCTAGCGAAACATTGGCGATTACCTGGAGTTCCGAGGCATCAGCGGGGTACTCGACCAAAAATTCATCATCTTCTAGACGGTAGGTAGAGATTTCATGTACAGGTGGTGCGTAATCCGTCCATACGTCATCCTTCATATCGAAGGAGTCATCATCATCGTCAGGGATAGGGTCAAGGTTGGGTAGTGACGATGGGGTCTCTTCATCGGGGATTTCTTTGATAGTAGTTCAGGGTTTCGGTTCTGGTGGCATAATCAATTTCACAGGAGGCGCCTTCGGCAGCACTACCACTGGAATTGGCCGATCTGGTTTCGGGAAAAGGAGGGGGAGTTCATTCTTTTTTCTTTCCCTGTCAATGTCTTCTTCGATCTGATCGCTTTTCTCTGTTCTCAGGAGCTCTAGCGTTTCTGCTTTCCATCAGATTATTGGGTCCATAGCACATAGCCAGGGGATCCCTAATAAAATCTGATCACATCAACCAAGTCGCATGATGTTGAACTTTCCTATCATGGATCATTCATCTATCTTGACAATAAGGACACAATATCGGGTGATAGCGCCCCCTTTGCATAGCTTCCATCCGCGGTGGTAACCCAAAATGGTTTTGATAGTTTATGCGTTCGGATTCCGTGAAGTTTAACAAACTCTTCGGAAATAAAGGTTCCAGCCGCGCTGGAGTCAACAACAGCTGTTGTTTCGACGGTTTTTCAGACGGGTCTTGGAAATAAGGGAAATAGGAACACGAAGTCCTTTCTGATTCCAATACTTTGTACAAGTCTGATAGGTACATCGGAAGATACTGACGTCGATCCAGTCTTCCACATCAAAAATCCTCAGCGAGGGTGACAGATCGTTGTATCTTCTTTCTTCTTCACTGTCGCTCATCTCTTCTCGCGTACAGGGATCTTCTTCTTCTGTGGGCATGCTTTCATCAGGTGTCCCTTCTGGTGACATGTGAAGCATAGTCCCTTCTTCATGTGGTCATTCCTGTCGGCATCAGTGAGCCGATCTACTTCCATGGCGTTCGGAGTCATTCAAATCAATGGAAGGTCTGGGTAATATCGTTGTCCGACGGTCTGGTGGCGGTTTGATGGTTTTGATCGATACGCGGTTCCCCTCTGGTAGTTGCTTGTCAAGTCTGATGACTGCAGCAACATACTTGTCAAAATCTGTTGGGATGGTTTCCATCTGGAAGACGGAGTTAACAATCCCCTTCTTCAATCTGTCATTGAGAAACGTGATCAAGATGGCATCTTGCTTCACAGAGGCTTGTGCAGCAAGGGTCTTGAAACTAGCGATGTAGGAAGTGAGGTCGCCCGTCTGCCTCAACATTTGGAGTTTATTCATGGCTGTGCCGATGGCATCGGCCAGTACGAAAGCTTCTTTGAATTTGGTTTCAAAGTTCATGAAGGTCCCATAGGATTTGGCGACAGTGTTCTCGACTTCTGTGTAGAAAGTCAATGCCCATCCCATGGCGCTTCCTTCTGTCATATATGCAAGAGTGGTAATAACCTTCTTTTCGTCGGTGTTGTAAATTGTAGCGTTAAGTGTAAAATACGCTTTAACTGCGTACAACCATCGTAGAGCCTGGTGAGGGCTTCTGTTGTAGGTAGACGGTGCTCCGGCTTTCAATTCTGGGGTGGTGGA
>NW_024538788.1:0-26607 GCF_016647635.1 Suillus subaureus | reverse complement strand
TCGGTGTTCAAGTTCAGCGTCCACATAGGGTGATTGGAATGAAACAGAACGAGCAGGATCCTCACATCACCGACGTCTCCTTTGAAGATGGTCAAGTCATCAAAGCTAGATATATCATTGGCGCAGATGGCGCTCGCTCGACTGTGAGTTCTCGGTGCCTGCTAGCTTAGCTTTGTGGAATGTCTAACGAGCACCTTTAGATTCGTACCGTTTCTGGAATAGGGTTCTCTGACCCAGAAGGCCCAAACCCAAGCAATCACCTATTGGCTCAAATGGTCTCTGCGGATGTCACATTCGAGCCCGAACCTGTTGGCCCGCTAACCATCGAGGGTCACCTCAAGGCACAGCTTCCACAGGCAATTTATTTGTGCTCACACCACTCGGCAGCCGCTTCAACGACGAGCTGACGCGAGATGGAAAACCCATTTCAAAGCCCATATTTCGTATAGATTGTGCTGTACCACTCAAGAATGGAGAGCCGCCTCGCGCACCGCCGAAGGAGTACATCCAGGACTTGATCGACACGTATGGTCCAGCGTGTATAACATCAGTTCTATCCCTTAATCCGACGCCTGTCAAGATCGATCAGCTGATCTGGTCGACACGTTTCAGAACCCATTCAGCCATCGCTGACCGCACCTTCACGCGTCTTGGCGCCGCAATTTTCCTAGTGGGTGACGCAGCCCATATTCATTCACCCGCGGGCGGCCAGGGCATGAACCTGTCTATCAGGGATGCAATCTTCCTTTCAGAGGTTGTCACGAAGCATATTCAAGCATCTGCAGAAAACCCCGATGTGGGTGATACTATTTTGCAGGAATTTGCGGAAGCGCGTCACGCTCGAGCGTTGGAAATTATCGGCTTCACAAAGAATCTTTTGAAATTCGCAAGCCTGACGTACAATACATATGCTTGGTGGATGCCGTTTAGTCGGGCCTCTGCGCGCGATCTGGTGCTGAGGATATTGGGCAGATTTGATTTCATGCAGTCGATGGTTGCATGGGACCTGAGTGGGCTTGGAAGACGGTAATCGCGCATTCTTGGAACCGTACTTTGTTTCTGTCTATTTTGTACGAGTATCGGCCAATTCGTTCGCCTTCGGACGTTGTGGTGAGTGTAGAGAAAGGAACATATGCATTACAATACAATACTTCACGTTGGCGGGTCAGACATCGAGAGCCAGTACTGAAAGTTGTTTGCGTGTGCTGGTCGGTACCACTATTCCACGACCTATAGCTGAGGAGTGCCAGGGGCTGTCTATATGTAGACGTCGTTATTCAAACAACTGAGCACTGGCTCATACATCTCACATCACGACAGTGCTCAGTGAACCAAGCTGAAAAGTAGCAAACCGAGTCTACGGGCTCGTAGTTCTCGCCGGAGGGCTCCAATATTATATTCTGACCGCCCGGTGACTCTTCAGAGACGATTTAGTAACAACCTTACAAGCAAGTGTTGCGCAGCATAGTACTGCAATGACCGTCTGCCACCTCATCATGACACGCGTGAATCGTCCCTGATTGAAACATGAAGGGTTAGTGTGTACAACTTGGCGACAATCGAAGCAAATCCTACTAGCTTCTCCGAGAAATTCTACACGGTAGTACTGAACTTGTCAATTCCGGTCGACGATTACCTTGGAGGTGAGGGAGGGGTAATTTTTCTATTCTGCTTGGGCAGAGGTAGGTCGGCTGGAGTTGCCTTCAGTTTCTCTTGCAGCTTTGCAGGTCACGTCAGATGAGGCTAATGAGAACGATTCCACCTTGCAACTTTGTTGTACAACAAGGCGTCTGTTACACTGCAGTACTAGTAGTATACACAGCGCACATCATGATCCAACTGCTTCTAGTCGTCATCGCCGATATTGTGAACCTCTCCAGGGTTCACAATGAAAGTCCTCAGCTTCGGGGAGAGCGGTGTCCTCAACACGAAGGCCACTTGCTTCAGGCCTCGCTTCCACGATTCGGACTTTCCTGACTCGATATCATAGAACAAAGTACTCCCCTTCTCACCGTCAGCGGTGATGCGGACAGATATCGTGTATTGGGAGCTGTTTTCAATCCTAATCACGTCTCTGTGGCCGCCGATATATTCAGAATATTATTAGGAACTGTTGTAAACCTCTGAACGCACCTTTGACAGACATTATGTGTAGTAGTAAAGAGATTTGAAAACAAGTGTTTGATGCAGCTATAAGATCCTGGGGAATGAATCAGAAATGAGGACGAATGAACCAGGCCTTGGACTCACTTAGAGTAATCGAAGGAGCGATGGGGAGCTACCTTCAAGACTCGTCGCGTATTTATACGCATGAACCTGAATGAATTCTTTCGGAGCTCACATTCAAGGCTCACATATTGCCCGAGTTAAGCCATTGCCCGATTGGTTTTGCACGATCTTCTCAGTAACATTACGGTTCAGATGATGATCAGAATCCGACGAAGCAGCTGACCTTGGCAAAAGAGGGGTTCGGATGTGAAACGAATAGCACTGACAAGCAACTTGTCATCATCATCGTGATTTATGTATGTAACACACCTTTGGAGTAAATCATCATGCGGCCTATCAAGAGTTCCCGGCGCGAAGTCTGACAATTGAGTCAGATCCGAACATGCTGAATGGAAGCCTGACGGGGATTACTTCTCGAGCGTTGCCCGCATACGTGGCGCTCGCACAGGTCCGAGGGTGCTGGACAGTGTTACGAGCACATTTCGGGGTTGAAATATGAGGACTTTATCTTCTTTCAAGTCGCGGCCGTCTGCTTTCCAAGAACGTGAAACCACAATATACACGTTACTAGCAGTACTCAGATCTGAGGTGTCCAGTATGCTGGTTCTCTCTTCAAATCTGATGAGTTCACACTTCATTCGGTTCTCTGCACCGCCATGCGACCACTATTTTTACATCCCAAAGCAAGGAGCTATTGCATCGGATACGAGCCACCATCACGGACTATTACTATGAATCAATACGCTGATTCGTGCCCATACCTCAGTCTACTTGTTTGGTTCGCGGAAGAATGACGAAACCGCCGCGGGACACGTTCATAGTAAGTTCAGCAGTAGTAGGTCGCTTCGCTGGGTTGAGTTCTCTGACTCTAGTCCTAGGACCTGATGGCAGATACGATCCTTGATGGTGCCACTGATGAGTGGTGAAGGCGGATAACTGGCGATCACGTCATAAAAGAAAATATGCAAAAGAAACAGAGAGAACTCAGAACACTGATCTTCACCATATTTGCTGATTGTGAAGTTCTTGTAGTGAAAGACGAGGAGCGCTTCGCCACCTCGCTTAACTAAGCGCAGACTCCCACCCTCGTACCTCGGATTTAGAAACCCAATTCCGGCTGAGTTTGCATTGTGGCATTCAAGTTTCCCCCGGCCTCTTAGCTCCCCATGGTACAAAGGTATTGCAGGAACAGCTCAAACTTTAAACGTAAGTCACATTAACCTGGTTGATCGACTGATCACACACAATGTCGCCATCTCGGTTCAAGTTGAGTACCATCACGATCCTGGCAGTTACCTAAGTAGTCGTTGGATCAGTGATCATGATACTATCACTTCCGGGGTCAATCGCAACTTTATCGACGAGCAGATGTAGTTGACTCATCGTAGTCCCTTTATTTCAATCGAAATGTGCTCGTAACACTATCCAGCACCCTCGAGAGTGCCACTCAGGCTGTGAGCACGGCTCGAGACGTAATCCCTGCAGGCTTCCATTCAGCATGTTCGGATCCAACTCAAACTGCCAGACTTCGCGCCGGGAACTCTTGATGGTCCGCATCATGATTTACTCCAAAGGTATGTTACATACATAAATCACGATGATAGCAAGAATGATGACGAGTTGCCTGTCAGTGCTATTCGCTTCACATCCGAACCCCTCTTTTGCCAAGGTCAGTTGCTCCGTCGGATTCTGATCATCATCTGAACCGCAACCCATTGGGCAATGACTTAACTCGGGCAATGTGAGCTTTGAATGTGAGCTCCGAAAGAATTCATTCAGGTTCATGCGTATAAATACGCGACAAGCCTTGAAGGTAGCTCCCCATCACTCCTTCGATTACTCTGAGTGAGTCCAAGCCCTGGCTTCATTCGTCCCCATTTTTGATTCATTCCCCAGGGATCTTTACTGCTGCATCGAACACTTGTTTCAAATCTTTTTACTACTACATACAATGTCTGTCAAAGGTGCGTTCAGAGGTTTACAGCCAGTTCCTAATAATAATTCTGAATATACGGCAGCCACGGAGACCCAGATTGGCATTTACAACGGCACCCTATACACGATATCTGTCCGCATCACCATTGACGGTGAGGGGGGGAGTACTTTTTTCTATGATATCGAGCCAGGAATGACCGATTTGTGGAAGCGAGGCCTGAGGCAAGTGGCCTTCCTGTCGAGGACGTCGGTCTCCCCAAAGGTGGAGATTCTCCTTGTGAAACCTTGGACAGGTTTACAATATCGGCGATGACTAGAAGTAGTTGGATCATGGTGTGCGCTGTGCATACTGCTACTGTAGCATGAGTTGTACAACCAAGGTTGCAAAGTGGAATCAATATGTGTACTTGTGAATCGATGATCGTCCGCGTTTTGTATATTGTATGAAAAGTCCGGGGGACCGTACACGGGCATCGCGCTGAAACGAAGTCGTTGCACAGCTAGCCAGGCCTTATACATGCGGTATATTCGATCGCAAACCTCCTCGACGCCAAACCCCTTTGCAATAAAACACGTTTGAATAGACCCTCATATACCCCACTCAAGACGGACGTCCCAAAGCCAAACAACGCCATATGCATACCATGATAAATTATACCTAGACTCATCATAAATAATGCTATCTATCCCAAGCAAGCTGCATAGTCCAAGAGGCAAGAAAAAAAATTGAAACGAGCGAGTGTGAGTATGTACGAGGATGAGACAAAACATGTATGAACGAGTGAATGCGTGTCCGAACGAGAGTGTATGTGTGTACGAAAGAAAGCGCTGAGGATGAGAAACGAGCGTAAACGTTGAGATTGCGCAAAGGAGCGTGCATGATGTGCTCAAAGATCGTACCCGTGCAGTGATAGTAAAGGTACGACGTGCCCTCTCTCATCCTCCAAGCGAAAACAAATCATACGCAGCAGAGGAAGGATAGAGACAGAGCACTAGATTAAGCACGTGGCGATATTAAAGTTAAAGTCGCATCAACAAGGAAAAGGAAATAATGCACGAACAAGCAGGAAAAGAATGAAGGAATAAGAAAAATGGACAAGAAATTAACATGCAAATTTTTTAAAATAGAATATGTAGTGGATGGGAGATGCAACGGTCGTGGGATGAAGGAAAGCATGCAGAAAATAAAAAGAGCATGAGCAAGGGAACATGAGGGATTGTGGATGGTGTCGAAACAAAATAGGAAAATGTGCCGAGCAAAAAGGGAGAGAAAGAAACAGGATCAGAAGCAGTACAATTTCCAATGCATCGCAAATGTCCACGGATTCCCCAGATGAAGCAACAGCAGGGGTAGGAAAACGAGTTTGAAGGATCATGCGTGATGCGTGATGCGATGATAAATTGACGTAACGCGGTGTCGTCAATCTCGCCGAGTTCATGACCACGAGGGGGCAGTATATTCATTACTAATGCGTGTTTCAGCTGTTGCCTACGGGCAAACATCAGTCATCGCCCACCACACCACAAAACGCCATACACACGAAGGATATCACTCAGCCTTGAATCGCGCCCCACCCTCTCCTCCACGCATAATAGCTTTCATGAACCCAAAGAATCGGTCCGCGTATTCGGAAGGCGGGACGGGGCTAATTTTATGCTGTTGAAAGGTGAGTTTGCGTTAGTTTTAAAAACGAAGGAAGGAATGAAATGGCTAAAAAAAACGCAACTCACCCGATCAGCGCTCAGCCCCTTCCAAAAATGCTCACACTTCTTTAACCCCCCATATGGAGTCAAAATATCAATAATTCCCAAATAATAAATGACATCCATCTCCTCGTTGCTTTCATCGGTCGCTTGAAGGCCTCCTTCATCTTGATAGAACAGAAAGTGATCGCGGTCTTGAGTGGGGTGGGGTTGCTGCGAGGGTGTGTAGGAAGGAGGATGGTGGTGCGGGTGGGGAGGCTGAGGCTGAGGAGGCTGAGATTGGTGGAGAGGATGAGATGGATGTGGTGGGGTTTGGAATGTCGGGTGGGCCTGTTGCATAATCCCATTCCCGCTCACAACCGAATTTGTGTTGCTCGTACCCTTCGAACCAGAACGTGGTCGCGTGCGCTGGGAGTGGACTGGCGTAGACGGCGCAACGGTTTGCATTGACGGAGAAGGCGAATCCGGGAGATCAAGTGCCGTTCCTAACTGGTGCGGATCAGATGCGCGCATGATTCGGCGCATAGCTATCGCTTCAGGGGACCGCCCGTCTTTCGTTTGCGTGGTTTTGCGCCGGATGGGTGGGACTGAGGGCTGCGCACACGAAAGGGTAAGGCTTTTGAACGCAAGAGGAAACGGTAGACGAACCTCAAATACCCTCAACGTACTCCCTCTCACATTCTCCCTATTTCCCCTATTCCCCCAATGAAGCCCAACGAGTAAGCTATAATCCATAACTCCAAGATCCCTCAACATCTCACTATCCCTCCTCAACTGCTCCGTTAAAAGGGCCCTCTTCTCCGGACCAAGCTCCAGCACCCTATTACTATCGATCCAGTTCAAATCCTTCTGCACGGCACGAGGATTCTGCTCCAGTTTCGCAGGTGGTACGATACGCCCGACAGTGCTCCCTTTGAGATCGTAAGATTCGTGAATGTCTTTGTGAGGCGGGAACAAATTGTTCATGATCACGAAATGAATCTTTTGTCCCCTAGGAAGCTTTACCCGATGAAGTCCATAAAACCGGCTCAGTAAAGTATGAGGGTTCGCTTTGACATGCTCCCAGTACTGCGGGAGAACTCGAAGGAGGAACTTGTGTTCCGCGTGCCGGATGGTCTTTATGATGAAGCGGTAATCGCGGGAGAAGTAGAAGAAAGAGCCGCTTTTGCCTGGAGAGGTGAGCTCGGAGAGGATGTATTTAGATGTGAGGGAGAGGAGATAGTCTGCAGGGTCCAGAGAGAAGTGGTCTTCGCGGAGTTCGCGGAAGACCCAAGGGGCATAGTCTTTGAATTTGAAGTCGTATCTCGCGGAGGGAGTGAGTTCGTTCCCGACGCTGAAGGGATATGAGTTTGGAGTATGGGACGGATAGGGAATACGTACATATCGAAAGAGTATTTGTGCCTTGCGGTAAAATCCTGTTCGGTAAGGGGTCGCTTTATCTTTGCCTGGCATCGTGAGACCTGGGTGGAGTCAGAGCCTGCGCACATAGAGAGATTGGGGACGCACAGCTATCCTGATGCCCGTGAGCATGTTGTACATAAGGACATAGTTTGCATGGTCCTCTCCTATTAAATTGCCTACCAAGGGAAGCTCGTCCTCTTTCTGAGCCACTTCGACGACAGCTGCTGCGGCAACTTCGGCAGCCTGCTTTCGCTTCCTTTCACGGCGAATCTGCTCTGCTTGGATCTGGATGTCATCCTCCAGTTCTCCAGTTGCGACATATGGAGATGGAGGTGGATGAGGACGGCGTGCGGAGCCTGTCGTGTTGCGGCGTACAGGACGAGGGGGTGGGTGGAGGAGACCGTCTGGATACTGGGTCTTGGATGTGCTAGCAGTTGGGGCGTAGCTGCTCGTCTGGGAGACTTTAGGGACTCTGGCAGAAAATTTTGTCTCTGTGGAAGCACGGTGAAGACGGTCGTGTGTGCGCCGACTGTTTATGGTGGCTGTATCCAACTCTACATCGATGTCTGCCTCGATGCCCTTCGGGAGTGGGTCTGACTTGGAGAGCCTGACTGGGAATAAGGATGATAGATTGTCAGGTGACTCGTCTACGCTGGCTGGAGGAGAAGGTGGAGGTGGACCGATTGTATCCTCACGGGGAATGCTAGGCAATGGTTTTGGCGGGTGAAGGTGAACTGCATTCCTTGTTACTTCTACTATATGAATTTGAGTATGAGTGTGGTCCATGTCTGGGCAGATCGTCGTCGTCGGCGAAGGCGCTGTTACGAATGATGCGGCTGAAGATGAAACCAAGCTGGATTGTCGGTCCAGTGCTGACCTGGGCTCGCTCGCGGTCAGAATTGAAATGCGGTTGGCCATTCGGCCACGGTAAAAACGATAAGTTCACCGTTGGACACGATGAGGGCAGACAGTCACAGACTGGACTGAACGTTTCTCGTTGCAAGTCCAACAGCCTCAAACTAACAGGTGGTGGCTGTGCTTATTTCTTCAAAATCACGCGATCGGAAACGGCGGACTTCCGACTTCATGGCACAGCAACTCATTAATGCAAAAACCAGTTTCAGTTACAAGCTGGATATGTAATATGCAAAGGCAGCCGAAATCTGAGCAAAGGTGCTCGACTTTTCAATGTGCGAACGGCGGCCATTTTGTGGAGTCTGTCTCAATCTCGGAGATGACTAGTAAGATAAAATTGGACTTGTGCCTATGGCTGAAGTCTTTTTCGCAATTGAATAGCAGATGGCCTGATCAGGGAACACCCCTCCGAGTCTCTCGACGACGGTCGATTCCTCCATCAAAATTTACCCCCCACCTTCACCTCAAAGACCGAGCTTAAGCAAGTCCCAGGTACCCTGTACGTCTTACATCCGACCTCGTAAATCCAGGCTGCCTCTATTTCTACAACACTAGGTGGCTCGACCATCCTCTGTCCATAACATTCGGACTCGTATAAAGTCGTTCGGTTCCTCATGTACACGTCTTTTCAGCGACTTGTGTTGTTTGCACTATCAATTACACTGGATTTTGCATTTCGCCTTGGTGTACATGCTAAATGAGTATCAAGTATGTCTGATAAAAGCCAAGCACACCCGGTATGCCAGTACGGTAGCAAGGTTGGATCAACATGGCAGGACGCTCTGAGATTCACATGTCCCCTCTAAACCTAGCATGCCACTTCTCTAGTACAGGCTCTCCCGCTAACGCTTTTGACCTTGCGCTTAGTGCAACCATACTAGCGTCTATTGTGCCGAATAGCCATCGACAATATGGAAATACACGTGCAGCATGACCTGAACCCTCGAATTCTCTACTCCCTTCACCTGAACTTCATCTACAATCCCCGTATCCCTACCCACCATCTTCCTCTAACGTTCATTCTACCCACCGCTCAACCCATCCTTGATCTTCATCGCTCCATCATGCCTAGTAGCTTGGAAGGCCAATCTATCAAACTCGAAGGTTAGCCGCTCTCTATATCACCTTCGTATCTGTTTCATGATCCTCATAATCTATCTACAGTCATCGGCGGAAAGAATCTTCGAATACCCTCTGGGCGCGTACCCGCAAGCATTTACGTCTCCGTCGACGTTGACTCGAGGAGACGCTGGAAATCAGCCATCAAAGTCTTATCATCCGACGAATCTGTAGCATGGGGCGATATCATGACCTTGTGAAGTCCACGGAGACTTTCAGACGCGACTCGAGGACTGATCTTCTGTTTTTGTAGATTATTAGACGGTTCACCTAAACTATCGTTGCATATCAGGGCATCTTTCGAGCTCGATCGAATGCTGGGAAATGGAGAACTCATCGGAGAACTCGAAACGACGTGGGATGAGCTACTCAATCACGGAGATGAACCTTTCAGTGAGTAACTAGCCTCTCATTCACGCACGACTACTAACATCTAGTAGATCTCTCATTCCCACTCGTTCGTGGCGACTGTCCTTCCCTCACGCTAAAGGCCGCTGTTGTACAATCTTGCGACAATCAGGACAACACACTGCTTGACGTGAGTGACATCAGTCCCTGTGCCGTTGGCTTTTGCTGACGGAACGTCAACTGCAGTCCACAGCAGACTGCGAGATTGATCGAGACACGGATGCAGGCCACACCCGATTCGCCGAATATGTTTCAAGCGAGAACGACTCTTACCTGAACGATGCTGTAGAGCATTTTCAGTCGGCTCTAGACCAGTGTCCGGTCGACCATCCTGACCGTGCAGCGGCTCTCACCAACCTCGCGTGGGCCCGCCTCAAAGGCTACATTCGGAAGGATTTCCAAGACATTGACTCCGTCACTTCCCTCTTCCGGGAAGCCCTTGAATTGCGTACGCAGGGCCACCCCGATCATCCGCTGTCGCTCTATCACCTCACTGAAGCGTTGACCTGGCGCTACATCAAGGAGGCCACTGCCGTCTATATCCATGAATCCGCCCAACTGTACTGCAAGCTACTGCCCCTTTGTCCAGAGGGCACCTACCTTTGCAGCATCGCGGCAGGGGAAAATGGCGTGGATTATGTGATTCGCGCATGCAACAATCTTCCAACCAACGCATCAGATGAAGGCATCCACCTCAGACGAATTGTGCTCCGGCTCTGTCCTCTGGGTCATCAACACCGTCCAGACGCACTCTACGAGCTTTCAAGTGCTTTCCAATTACGCTTTCGACAATGCGGCAGCATTGATGACATAGACGAGAGCATACGAGTTGGTCGCGAAGCTGTTTCTCTATGCCCCGAGGAACATACCGGCCGTGCTACCTATTTGAATAACTTGGGCTTCTCACTCCGATTCCGCTTTGATCACCAAGGCACATCCCATGACCTTGACGAAGCCATCTGTGTATATGAAGAAGCGCTGCGCATGCGCCCTGCTGGGCACGACAGTCGCCGTGTATCATTGGACACCCTAGGAGGCGCCCTCCGCTCCCGTTTTTACGAATGGGGTGACGTTAATGATATTAACCGAGCCATCAGCCTCCGTCGCGAGGCGGTGACATTGAGCTCGCCTAGGAATCCATATCATGACACCACGCTTCACAATCTCGCCATCACGCTCAAAACCAGATATAACAAATTTGATGTCAGCGAGGATCTCGACGAGGCTATCGATCTTTACCGCGAATCGCTTCGGTTAAGGCGACTTGACCATTCAGAGCGTCACAGAAATTTGTTCAATTTGAGCTCGGTGCTTTGCTCTCGTTTCACGAAAACTCAGAAGAATGAAGATATCGAGGAGGCCATTCGACTCTGCCAAGAGTCGTTGGAGGCTCTACCTTCACTGCACCCAGATAGGTATTACAGCTACATGCGGTTGCAGAAAGCCTACTTGTCTCGTTACCGAATGCAATGCAAGTCTGTTGATTTGTCACTCGCTATAGAGAACCTCAGGCTGGGATCGCGACACCCCACTCAAGGCTTGCCGCAGCGCATCGTTGAGGCTATTGACTGGGCTTACCAAGCAGAAGTCTGTCAACATGAATCTGCCCTCGAAGCATACCACACATGCTTGGAGCTTTTCGACAACCACTTGATGACGCGATCATCGATAATCTCACGACGCGAGGCTGCAACCACTTTTCACAGCGCACGATCACTGCCAGTAGATGCAGCCTCATGTGCCATACGTCGTGAGAATCTACGACAGGCAGTCGAACTCGTGGAGCAGGGCCGTGGCCAGCAGTGGTCGCTGGCCTCACGACTTAGAACACCGCTTGAAGACCTTGAGTCTACGAGTCCCGAGCTAGCTCGCAAGCTCTCACAGCTTAGCAAGAGCCTTTCTGACGCTCAGGGTTCCGCAGCCAGCACAGACAGAGTCGCTGCTGATCGGGCAGCAACCGAGTACAGGCAACTTACAAGGCAATGGGATGCTGCAGTAGCTGACATCCGTAATCTCCGGGCGTTCTCACGATTCCTGCTCCCACTGTCTTATGACGACTTGCAAGCGGCAGCGCGTCATGGCCCAGTCATCATCCTCATCGCCAGTCAATATTCATGCAGCGCCATCATCGTCCCGACGTCAGGAGAGCCCCGTCATGTTCTCCTGCCGTCTGTTACCCTCACAGATCTAAATAATCTCAAAGATCGATTTGCCAGGGCGATACGACACGCATCTATCATGGGCCCCAAAGTGCCGCGTAACGATCTAATAGTCCTCTTGCGCACAGTATGGAATAATATCATGCTACCCATCGTCAATGTCCTCCAGCATGACGTGAAATTAAAATTCCGCTCTCGAATCTGGCTGTGTCCAACTGCGACTTTCACGTCCATTCCTCTCCATGCAGCTCACCCCTTTCAAACAAAGGCAGATGGTTCTAAGGAGCCATGCCTGGAGGATCTTTACATTTGCTCTTACACGCCGACACTTTCGGCTCTGGTCAGATCTAGACGGATGATGAAGAGTCGTGTCGCTCCATCCTTCGCGACAATCGGACAAGGTCAACCGGGTGCAGGGAAAGGCAAGGCGCTCTTGGCTGTCGACAGCGAGCTCGAGCTTGTCCAAAAGCTCGTTCCTGCGATGGCCACCCGCACTGCTATTTCTGGAGACGCAGCGACACGAGCAGGTGCACTCGAAGCTTTGGAAGAGAACACCTGGGTGCACCTTGCCTGTCACGGGAAGCAGGACCCTACGCAGCCTTACGATTCCCATTTCGTCATGAAAGATGGACCTCTGACGCTGCTTGATATCATGGAGAAAGACATTCCGCACGCAGAGTTCGCGTTTTTATCCGCTTGTCACACCGCTGTCGGGGATGAGGAGACGCCCGACGAAGTCATTCACCTCGCAGCTGGTCTTCAATTCTCAGGGTTCAAGAGCGTCGTTGGCACGCTGTGGGAGGTCGATGACGCTGTCGCAAAGCATGTTGTGGAGGCTTTCTACAAGAACATGTTCAAGGATTTGGAGGATGGTGGTGACATGGACTGTACGAAGGCAGCCTGGGCGCTCAACTGTGCTACACATGCCGTGAAGACGAAAGTGCCGCTGGAGCAGAGGATGGTTTTTGTCCATATTGGTGTGTAGTTTTATCTTGCATGGCTTTCACTAGCTAGGCTCTAGTACGAATTGTTGTTGATATTTCGTCTCGTTGGTGTATTTGTTGTAACATTGCCTTGATACTTGCTTCGCATCGATATCTCCTCGTGTAATTGTGTACTAGTACTATTAGAATAGTCTTTCGAAACTTCATTCATTGTTCGAGTATTTGAAGTGTTCTTCACACACTGTCAGGCGAAACGCACCCGGAACAGTGAGAACGCTCATCAGTGAACCTGCGAACAGTAAATTGTAAAGTATTGCAACAATCTTCGTATATATCTGCTGACTGCTTTGACATGGAAATATTTGGCATTGATTTTACCTTGGTTTTGTGGGAAGCTCTGAGATTTCCCGCTTACCCCCTCTAACCTGGGCGTGCCACTTGATTGGCCTTGACATTTTACCACTTCTTTAGCACAGGCTCTCCTGTTGTCGCTAGTCGGTCATCTGTTGGCCTCAGCATTTGGTGCAATCATACCAGCGTCTATCGTGCCGAACAGCTGTAAATGCACGTGTAGCATGACCACCGAGGCGTCACCCCAAAGCGCTCCACAGTCCCCATATCTCTACCTCCTGCCTTCTTCTACTCCTCATTCTGCCTACTGCTCGGCCCATCCTGGATCCTCCCTGTCATCATGCGTCATTCCACCATCATGCCCGGTGGCTGGGAAGGCCAATATGTCAGACTTGAACATGGGTCGCTTTATATAAACTTCGTATTTGTTTTGTACCTCAACCTCGCGCCTAATCTACAGTCATCAGGGTGAATGATCTTCCGCTCCCTTCCGGGCGCATACCCGCAGGCATTTTTGTGACTATCAATGGCAATTGGAAGAGGCGCTGGAAATCAGCCGTACGAGTACCATCATCTGATGATTCTGAAATGTTGGGCGATATTGTGATTTTGTAAAGTGTATAGTGACTTTCACATGGGATTTGAGGACTGATCATCCGTTTTTAGGCCATTACGCGAGGTACCTGAATTATCGGTGGAGATCAGGGTATCATATGAGCTCGGTCGAATGCTAGGTAATGGAGAAGTCGTTGGAAAACTCGAAACAGCGTGGGACGAGCTACTCGGTCATGGAGATGAGCCTTTCGGTGAGTGCCCTACTTCTCATTCATGCACATCTACTAATATCTCGTAGAACTGCCCTTCCCATCCGTTTGTGGTGATCACCCTTCTCTCACGTTGAAGGTCGCCGTCCTACATCCTTGCGAAGATCGTGACGGTGCACTGTTTGGCGTGAGTAACACCCAAGTCTATTCTGTTGGCTTTTGCTGACGTCACGTGTAGTCCCTCGTAGACTGCGAGATAGCTCGAGCCACCGATGCGGGCCGTGCACGGCTTGCCGAATACGTGACGGGCAAGACGGTCTCTCACTTGCACGATGCTGTGGAGCATTTTCAATTGGTTCTGGACCAGTGTCCGGTCGACCATCCCGACCGCGCAGCGGCTCTTTTCAACCTCGCATCGGCCCGCCTTATGGGCTACGTTCAAAAGGATCTTCAAGATATCGATTCTAGTATATCTCTATTCCGCGAAGCCCTTACATTGCGTCTGCAGGACCACCCCGATCACATAATATCACTCTGTTATCTCGCCGACGCGCTAATCCGGCGCTACTTCAAGGAGGACACCGCTGTTGACCTCCATGAATCCATACAACTGTCCTCCAAGTTACTGCCCCTCTGTCCAGAGGGCACCTGTTTTCGTTACATTGCGGCAATGGCAAATGGCGTTGATACTGTGATCAGCGATAGCATCCAATTTCAGCGAATCGGGCTCGAGTTCTATCCTCCGGGCCATACAGGCCGTCCGAGAGCAGTCGACAAGCTTTCGCTGGATCTCAGAACACATTTTGCGCAATGCGGCAGCATTGATGATATAGACGAGAGCATTCGACTTCGTCGTGAGGTCGTTTCTCAATGCCCCGAAGGACATCCCAGCCGTGATGCCTCCCTGGATAACTTGGCCTCCTCACTCCTGTCTCGCTTCGAGTTCCAAGGCAAATCCGATGACCTCAACGAGGCCATCTCTCTATTTGCAGAAGCGCTAAGCCTGCGCCCTGTTGGGCACGAATTTCGTGACTGCACATTGGATAACCTAGGAAGAGCCCTTCTTACCTATTCAAATCAATATGCTGGCGATATCAACCCAGTTATCAACCCCTACCGAGTTACCATCTTCGACCGCGCTATCAGCCTCCATCGCGAGGCGTTGACGCTGCGCCCACCTGGGCATTTATATCACGATACCGCGCTTAACAACCTTGCCGTCGCACTCGCAGCTAGATATAACAATTTGCATGTCACCGAGGATCTCGACGAGGCCATCAGTCTCTCGCGAATCGCTTCGGTTAAGGCGGCATGATCATCCCGAGCGCCATAGAAATCTTTTGAATTTGAGCTCGGTGCTCTGCTCTCGTTTCATGCAAATTCAAGAGAATGAAGATGTCGAGGAGGCCATTCGACTTTGCCAAGACTCTTTGGAGGCTTTGCCTACATTGCACCCTGACAGACATTTCAGCTACACGTGGCTACAGCAGGCTTATTTGTCTCGTTACCGAGTGCGACACAACGTCGCCGATCTGTCATTCGCAGTGGAAAATTTCAGACTGGCATCAGGACATGCCACTCAAGGCTTGCCGCAGCGCATCAGTGTGTCATATAGCTGGGCTGTTGTGGCTGAGTAGTATGGTCATGAATCCGCATTGGAAGCTTACTCAACATTTTTCAAGCTTCTGGATGCTCATTTGGCGACACGGCCGTCAACAACTTTACGGCGTGAAGCTGCCATAGCTTTCCGTTATGTCAGATCACTACCTGTAGATGCAACATCACGTGCCATCCGTAGTGGCGATCTGCGACACGCAGTCGAACTCGTGGAGCGGGGTCGTGGCCAACAGTGGTCATTGGCCTCTCGATTGAGGACTCCACTCGAAGACCTCGAGTCCAAGAATCTCAACTTAGCTCACACATTTTCGGAGCTCAGCAAACACCTTTCCAACGCCCAAGGTTCCATGGTCAGCACAGACCGAGCTGCTGCTGATCAGGCAGAAACACAATACAGGCAATATATGGAGCAGTGGAAATTTGCAGTGGCTGAAATCCACAAAGTTGATGGTTTTTCGCGGTTCCTGCTCCCACCTTCATATGAAGACTTGCAAGCGGCAGCGCGCCATGGCCCAGTCATCATCCTCATTGCCAGTCAATATTCGTGCAACGCCATTATCGTCCCGACGTCGGGAGAGCCCCATCATGTTCCCTTGCCGTCTGTCGCTCTCACAGATCTGAATAATCTCAAGGATCGCTTCACCAGGGCAATACGACAGGCGACTCGGATGAACCCAGCGGAGTCGAGGACGGATCTAATAGTACTCTTGCGGACTATATGGGACAAGATCATGCTACCCATTGTCAACGTACTCAAGAACGTCCTTAAACTACGGCGCTACTCTCGAATCTGGTTGTGTCCAACTGCAGTTTTCACATCTATTCCTCTCCACGCAGCTCATCCCTTTCAAACAAAGGCAGATCGCTCTAAGGAGCCATGCCTGGAGGATCTTTACATCTGTTCTTATACGCCAACACTTTCGGCTCTGATCAGGTCTAGACAAATGATCAAGAAGCGTATCAGTCCGTCCTTTGTGGCGATCGGACAAGGTCAACCGGGCGCAGGGCAAGGCAAGGAGCTCTCGGCTGTCAACAGCGAGCTTGACCTTGTCCGTGAGCTCTTCCCCGCGACGGCCAACCCCACCACTCTCTCTGGCGACCGCGCCACGCGAGCAGGTGCACTACACGCTTTGAAACAGAACACTTGGGTGCACCTTGCTTGCCATGGCAAGCAGGACTATGAGCAGCCCTACAATTCTCATTTCGCCATGAGAGATGAACGTCTGACGCTGCTTGATATCATGGAGAAAGACATTCCGCACGCCGAGTTCGCGTTCTTATCCGCCTGTCATACTGCTGTCGGCGATGAGGAGACACCCGACGAGGTCATCCACCTCGCAGCTGGTCTCCAGTTTTCGGGTTTTAAAAGCGTTATTGGCACGCTGTGGGCGGTCGATGATGCTGTCGCCAAACACATTGTTGAGCCTTTTGACGAGAAGATGTTTGAGGATTCGGAGGATGGTGTTGTCATGGACTGTAGGAAGGCGGCGCGGGCACTTAATCATGCTATACAAGCCGTGAAGACGAAAGTGCCGCTCGAGCAGAGAATCGTTTTTGTTCATATTGGTGTGTAGTTTTATGGTGTCGTATTGCTTTCGTTTGCTACAGATTCATCAGTTGTTGATGTTGGATTGTTTTTCATCCTTTCGGTGTCCCTCTTGTTGGCTCTTGTAGGATTACCTTGATACTGCAGTTTTTATTTTACATTACATCCCCTCATACTATTATATTTACGCTCAGAAGAGTCTATGCGACTCCATTCATTCTTCATACACTGCGACGGGGAACACACTCGATTCTACTACTGGAGAGACTTATTGAGCACTTCAAGGTATGGTCGATGCGTGCCACCAACCCACATGCCGGACATCGCGCAAAAGTAAAAATCTAAGTAGGCTGATCTACGCTGCTCACGGATATACATCGAAGAATATCTCGTTGGGAAAAAAGGTCAGGATGGAATCTTCAGTCATCCTGCTTCATGAAAGGCCTACTGGATTCACTTTTCCAATAGCAAGGTAAGTACGGGTCCGATTAACCTCGCTCTTCTCCAGACTCCCAAAATCAACGACATCTTGCAAAACAAATAATCATTGGTCTATAGAAATTCTAGGGACATGTACAAGTACATGAATGTTCTTAACACCTTCTACAAACATTTTAAAACGAAAAAATTCTATACCGCAACACGATTCGCGGGGCATGCAACGCGATTCACAAGGCACAATGCAAAACTCACAGATACCCCTTCACCTCTTCCCCCTTCGGCACCTCCCCAACCAAATACAACATATGCTCCACCACCTCCTCAGGCGTCGTCACATGCCAACTCGCAAGCGTCCGCTTGCTGCTCTGTCCAACGGCAGTCGTGAACACAGCTTCGGGAGACACCGCAAGCTCGACGTCGCTGTGCTCCTTGGTGTTATCGACGAGCATCACTGAGAGCGGGGGTTCCATCGTCGCTTTGCCGGTTGAGGAAGGGGGGAAGAGGAGGAGGGCGCGGAACATGTCTTCGTCGGTCTGTTGGAGGGTGAGTAAGTTAGTGAGATGGAGGAGGGATGGAACAAACCTTGTCGTCACCAGCGCAAAAGATGAACTCGACTCCAGGGTTCTGGTATAATATACGCTTGACGATCTCACCCTTGCATGAATCGTCAGTATGCACGTGTATCAAAGACCGCGTATTCAGACCTTGTTCACGGCGATAGGCCTCACTTCTAGGTTCTTCTTACCCACGAGCACCTCGATCGGCCTCTTTGGTACCACGTTGTTCTCCAGTAAATCCTGGCACTGCCTGCACTGGAACTGTCTATAACCCACCCATCACTCATTAGCCCAACGAAATAAATAAATAAAACACAAACACACGCACCCCCACTCGGGATCAGTTGAACGATAGTGCCACGTAATCGAGCTCTTCTTCATCTCAATATGACTCCCAGTCGTACGCTCTGTATAATACCTGAAGATCTCCGCTACTTCCTCCATCCAGCTCATATCAAGACTAGCGGTAAAATTCATCCATACAGCGCTATCAGGCGAACGGATAAATCCTCCGTGCTCTGCGCTCATCCCGAGACGCGGGAGATGGCCTAGGTGTTCCTCGAGGAACGCTTGGTCACGGCCGGATACGATGTATACGATGTTGTTTGGGTCAGATGTCAGTTTTGCGAGGGCTGTGAGTGCATCGGGAGAAGGAAGCGCCATTGATGGCATCTTGACGATCGGCGTGAGCGTGCCCTATCCGTCAAATGTCAACTACGAGTCCTGTATCCCCCATCCGCCACTCACGTCGTAATCGAACAAGAACAGACGCTTCCCGGCGTTATCATACAGCTCCTTGAGACTGTCTCTAGGGATGTAAGGCGTTTGACGTGCAGTATTTTGTCCGTTGATCTGCGAAAGCAGCATCTTGGCAAGGACCGCAGCCCACGTGTGCGAGGTGTGAGTGGTCACGACCGAGTGCAACGCGGCGTGTCTCGAAGCTTTCTCCTCCTCCGACATGACTAACCCGCGGTTCATCGCAGCTGCTACATCCTATCACGACACAGCCGTCAATAACACAAATACGGTCTGAGTAGGCAGATGCATACGCACCCCAAGATCCCAAGGGTTCACCTGGAGCGCATCAGCCATGTGCTGGCTGATACCCATAAACTCGCTCAATACGAGTGGAGAGCGCTTCGTGCGCTCTTGTGCGATCACGAACTCCATCGAGGTCGTGTTCATTCCGTCCCTGAGGGGCGTGATTACTCCGAGGTCTGCAGCGCTCAACAACGCGTAGAATTCGTCTTTTCGGAGGGTCTGGTGGCTGTTGGAGTCGTTGTAGAGGTTATGTGAAAGTAAATGTGATGCAAAAACTCAGACATGTGAAGACATAATAAAAGTGCACGCACTAGTGATGTACGGGTATAAAGTCCAAACTCCCATACTCTCCATTGATATGCGCGACGAGTTCGGAGACTTGACGCTCGAGCTTTGGAGAGTCTGTTAACGCGGGGGATGTCACCTGCAACCAGTGTTTATCATTCATCGATATTTGGGTATTGCTCCAGATGACAGGACACACCTGGATAAGCACGACTTTGCGCTGCCACTCTGGGTAATCATGTAAAAGCTTCTCAAACGCGCGGAGCTGGTGTTATATTGTCAGGTTGGACGATGGTACGAGAAGCAACCAATCAACGACAATACAACCATACAAGAAAGAATAATTGCCTTTTGCAAAACCCCCTTGACGACATCCAACTTGTCCCTTCCTACGATGATCTTCTTGTCTGCATAGAGTGCGCGGAGTGCTTCGAGTTTCGGTTGTACGCCTGCGCGGAGGCTGGTTTGTGTGCGTGCGTGCCCATCAGCATCACCAACAAAAACAAAAACAAAAACTCACGTATCCCTCGCAACTCTCTCCGCATCCACCCCCACCGGGCAATGCGTAACAGCAGCCACATGTCCCTGTACATCGATACCGACATATTTCTCAACGCCCGCTCCGCCTTTCTTGCTTTTTCCACTGCGGGTGAATTCAATCCCAGTTGCAGTCGTGCTACGAGGGACAACGCTCGCGCTCCGAGACGCGCTAGCAGAGGCGGCTGTAGCACCCTTACTGGTAGTTTCGTACCCGCATACGCGAACGCAGGTGGAGGTGAAGTGGCGGGTGTAGCTGTAGGTCTGGAAGCAGATGAGGTTGGCGCCTAGCATTCCGTCGAGAATTTCTTTGCGGCCTGGGTGGGGGTTGATTAGTGGGTCGAAAGGGAATGGAGAGGGACGCACGTGGTAAACATCTAAACACTTCTGAGCTAGGGAAAGGCGTGTGTACGAATAGACCGATGATGCTGTGGTGTATATGTTAGCACTCGTGTCCTCCTCGATCGATGAAACACGCACACGTCTCCGCCATTCTCCCCACCCACGCCGCTCACAGCACCGGAATGCATTGCATTTCTGAGCATGCGGGGGACTAGGAGGAGATGGTAGTCATGGACCCAAACGAGATCCCCTGGTTTGAGGACACTAGCTAGGCGTGTTGCGAATGCTTGGTTGGCCTATTGGTGTATGGTTAAACACGGCAAGATGATCGGATCAAACCAACCGAACTCACCTGTTCATAATACTCGTAATTAGCGTCGGCACTGGCATGCTCTGTTGCTACGTCCTGCCAGAGGAGGTAATGGAAGAGGGGCCATAGAGCTGGGTGGGAGTTAGCAACGGTTAGAAGGCGCCCCGGGCCGGTAGTAATAAGAAGCGAGAACAAAGTTGGGAAGTCGAAGTCGAAGATAAAGGAGATTAGACGAGATGGGTAAATACATGAAATCAAATACGATCAAAGTGCCAACGGAATGGAGAAACACAGGATAGGACAAAGGAAAAGAAAGGTGAAGGAGGTGAACCAAAGAAGGAAAGAAGTATGGAAAGCGAGGTGAGAAGGGCCAAAAGTAGATGATGGAGGTAGATCAAGAAGAGGTGTGCCTGATATAGTTAAGGACTAACTTTGTTTACAGTATCCATCGTAATGACCGTGTGCGACGTTGTCTTCCATCCAGAGTGGAAGATAGCTGATCGGTTTACCGGTTTCTTGTTCAAGCCCGATGTAATGAGCGAGCTCGTCGTCGAGCGCATCCTTGTCCTCTTGAGAGATACGAGAGCACGGAATACGGTCGCGAACAGACGGGACGCGTTCACCAGTGGAGGGGTTGACGTCACCTGTGGAGACGAGTTAGTGTGGTGTATGATGAACGAGAGTGGAGTGAATGACCATCTGGAGAAGAATTCCCATCGGGTGGAGCAGCGGGTGATAGAATGTCGCCCGTCCATCCAAGAATGATTTGTTCGTGTGTGACGCTGAGACTACGAATACCGCTTGTCATTGCGCTGTGTCCGTAGCGTGGAGCTAGTTTCCAACGTTCAGGCTGGGTGGATAGAGCGAGTGGAGGAAGTTCCTCGGATGGGCTTGGTGGTACATCTGTAAGAACACGAGGAGGTGTGGGAGGTGGACTGAGTACGCCATCTCTTGCAGCGGCGGAAGTGATGGTGCAAGTTACAGGAAGATAATGGCAGACATGAATGATGCGGCCTGATAATTGGACACCGTTGGCTTTGTGTCGTGCTTCGAGTGCTCTAACATGATCACGGACTGCATCGAGTGAAATGTCGTCTCCTGCGCGTGTGTATGGTTCTGCGAATGTATCCATGGTCGAAAAGCAGTCCAAAGAGTGGATTGCTTACAGCAGGTTTATATGGCTTATGATAAGTTAATCGGATTGACTAGTTTTTGAAGGATGCATGCTCAATTTGGTTCATCAATTGAGTCACTCCGCTGGCGCCAGCTTCGCCATGTCAGATAACACCAGCAGACCCCCCGAATCCATGACACCTACACCAGATCCTACATCAACAACACGCCATCCGAGTCATTGATCAAACAATTCGACGCGATTTGATTGGCGATGAAATTAACCACACGTTCGTTCTTGATGCCGCATTTTTGCCATTTCTATACAAGTATGTCGCCCCAAAGCTAGAGCGTCTATCTCCCTTCCCAGTGGGTTTTGGCACGAGCTACACTCAAGCTTCATGCAATGTCATGCCATTGTCTACCATCCTCTTCTTTCCATCCAATCCAGAATACTTCGTAGTGGTACGAGCTTTGCCCGCATGAATTCTGAGTTCACGAGGTATCCTTCATCAAAAATGGTACTCATCCATGGTTAATCCTTAGCATTACCTCCCACATCGTGTCCACATCACATCACCCTCCTCTTTCCCTATATCGCGATCCCTTGTATCCGACGCAGGGACCTCCTCGGCAGTCACCTCCTAGAGTAGTCCCGAATATTGGCGACGCATTGTCAATATAACGATCACTCGAATACACCTGTTTTGTTGTGTGCTAGAGGCTCTCTGTACATGTATATCGTCGAATCTCCTCATACGAGCCTGTAGTTTCAGACTTTCTGCATCCACAAGTAATTAAACTGCATAGTGCCTCTGTGAAACCGAAGCACTTGGTCCCAGGACAGCTTCGTGCTCAGGATTTAGACTAGACCAGGATGCACGACTTACAAGCAAGTGTTCATTGGAAATTGCGGGTGCGGGATTGGTTTTGATTTTGACTATGAGCCTGAATGCGGATTCCCACGCTTCTAAATCATCCTCATTAACGCCACAGAACATCAAACACACCTAGATCTACCATTGCTTCCTTTCCTGCACCACTATCAAGTCAGGTGCTCAGCGCTCATCACTCTCACTTCAAGTATATATATCTGGGTGTATGCAGGACGTCTTCAGAGAAGTAGGCCCACTTGCAATGCATGCTAGTCTCGCAGGATGAGATATCTTGGTACCGTGCAACACTAATATTGCCTGTCCTACGAGTTCAGCATATGTATATGATGCGTGGCTGATGATGTGCATGACACGCTTCAGCTTCTTATTCACATGCATGAGCCCGTCTTCCTCTTCTGATGTTTACTTGCGGAATCTCTCACACTCTACACAGAACTTGAACTTCATCGGATTCTCGCGTTCGATACGGTGGTATCCATACGAACGGGATCTCCTCGCTCAGAGTCGCACTCTCACCACACCGATCCAAACATTCATCAGAACAAATTTATCAAAGTAAGCAGGTCTCGTCGGTTGACGTCAATATTGTGCGCTGTTTTTTGATTGATACATTGGATTGGACCAGGATATCGACAACGAACGGAACGCCGATGTTTGTTTTAGCCATCCGCTGGAAGTACGTTGTCCGTCTCTTGCACCTCCTTCATGGACGGCTCCCACAAAGGTTTCGTCGCCTAGGCTCGTTTACTTTATCACCATCTTCAGCGCCCCGACCTGCACGCCATCGTATGGTGCGCTCCACATTTTCTTCTTCCTGCGCCTTCACACTTACCCCTTTCATTCAATGCAGAATACTTCGCAGTTATCGTCATCGATCCACCGTGAGCTATGTGTTTACTTGTTCTTCATCCATTTACATTCATTCCGCTTGTTCCAGCTCAATTTGAACGCAGGTCGCACTACAACAGCTACGCTCTCAATCTCAAGCACCATCATCTACTATCTTTTTCGTGGCCAGGTCTCTCCTGTATCCAACGAAGAACCTTCGTAGTAGGTGATGCTTCGTTTGTCAAGCGATCGTTCAATCTATCACAGGCTATACTTCGTCAGTCATCGACATCCCTCGCTAGTCCCTTATCACACCACACCACCCTGTTTCTGGCCTCTAGAGTTTACGTCCCTTACGTTCAACACGGGGTACCTCATGGTGGGCTGAAAGATTGTCGAACTTGAATCAGCAATTTCTCGACCCATCATGGGATATCCTTCTTCGATGTGATGCTTGTTTTGGCTCGTTCGCTCTACCACCCGCTGCCTGTACATTCTCTTCTTTCTGCGCATTTACCTCTACACATTTCCCGATCCATTACGAGTTATACTCAACTTTCATCCTTCCTACTCTGTCCCTTGAAGCTATTGCTTCACTCACCACGAGCTATCCCTCATTGATCATGATGCATACCCATCGCTAGCCCCTTGTCCGCGTCGCACATTGTGGTATCTTTTTACATCGCACCACCCCTTTTTTCTGCCTCTAGAGTCTACGTACATCATATGCATGATCCCTTGCATCCGATGCAGAATGCCTCGTACAAGGATGGATGAAGTGACCAATTGTTCAACCTACTACGAGGTATCCTTCGTCGATCGTGGTGCTCATCCACGACTAGTTCCTCATCTCCCTGCATCCCGCTACCCTCTTCTTTTGTGCGTCTACAAGCGTCATCAACCCTTGCATCCGACGCAGATATCTCGTGGTGGTTCGGTGTGATGTAAGAACATCCATATCACTCAACCCACCACGGGATATTCTTCATCGATCGTTATCGTTATCTCCGACATCACACACGCGGTGCCCTGCAACTCATTGTGAATCTCACTCTCGTGCTTCGGTTCTAGTACTTCGTGGATCTGCCAACGCTAGATCTCAGACAAAAAGAAGTCACTGACAGCTGTATTTATAGTGAGCCATCCATGAATTTATCACTAGCTCAGTTGATCATGAACGCCTCGCAGAACCACATCCCTCTTCCTCTGCAGTGGTGATCCCTCCGAGTAGTCATTTACTGGTAGTACCAAACGATTTCTCTGGGCGTTCACTCGAACACACCGGTTTTGTTGCATACACTATGCGCATGATGTTAAAGAGCCTCACCCGAGCCTCCGCCACTGGCGTCGGAAGGGCTTTCCTTCTGGGTCCGGAGGTACGTGTCATGCATATATAGTGCGTCTCTGACACTGAAGTACTTGGTTTTAGAACGGCTTGAGTAGGGGTTACATGACTTGTAAGTTTCAAGTGTTCTTCAAAATTTGGGATTGACTTTGACTTATATATTATGGGCCTGAACGCAGGCACGTCAGTATGGCTGCGCTTCTGAATCTTCGTGCTATCCTCACTGATGCCAGAGCCTACATAGAACACGCTCTATCACCGCTTCCGTTCCTGCACCATTATCAAGCCGGTGCTCAGTGCGTATCATCCCCAGAACCCACTCTCGCTTCAAACACACACATATTTATGTCTGTCTGTCTGTCTGTGCAGGACGTTCAGATAGAAGTACTTACTAGTACCGAGTCCACTCACAATGCATGTCATGCGCGGACACCCAATGTACACCCCCCGCGTAACTCGGAAGCCATCTCGCGGGATGTTAACATTGGGTGTCCCCAAAGGGACTAACAGGTTTACTCATGACACTCCGATCCCAGCACGTCCCCCTTAACCGCCACCTCTACCGCATTAACAAAGTCGAAAGTCCACACTGCCTACACTGCCCATATGACGAAGAATCAATTCACCACTTTACGCTAAAATACCCTACTATGTGAGAGAGAGACACACGCCCTTCAATGCGCACTAGGACGTGACGCTTCATCCATTCCCCATCTCCTAACCGACCCCGAAGCAATCCCACACTTAGCACGCTAATAGTGTCAACTCCACGCAGCGCCTGAAAGCCACATTCGGTGAGGTCCCATTATCCAAAAACGAAAGAAGTGAAATCGCAGTAGCAGAAGCATACTATCAAACTCACGAAATCTAACACCCTGTACACCAAGAACTAAAGCCACGACCAATCAATAATACCGAAACAAACTGCTATAATCACATACCTAATATCTCGTCTACACGGATTCTCGATGACGCTCATTATGTAATAATCCGCGAAAGCGGACGGGAAAAGCGTTTGCATCACCGCAAGCAGCCCACCACCTCGCAACAGAAATAGATTTCTTCTCGTCTTCATTGAAATGCGCGTCTAAAAACGACCGGCGGGAACGGCGGACTGATGGGGGTACGTCTCAGCATCAGGGGCATTCGCTATTTCAGAGATAAAGGGTCCCATAGACTAGAAAGTACCGTCCTACATAGGGTTCTATCCTCAATAGATTGGAATAGAAAAAACATTGGGTGTCCGTGCAGTGTCGCCTCCCTATGAGTATATGGGATCATGGGATCATGGGTGCCTTTGGCTAGAATCTCTCGCGCGTTCCATGCAGAACCCGAACTTCATCGGATTTCCCGGGCCGCGTATGACATGATACCAGTATGATACCACCTGGATCTCCTCACTTGGATGATCGAATGCCGATCACCAGAGTTTATGAAGAACTCGGATATCACATATTGTACTGTCACTAAACCAATCCGAACGTTCAAATCAGAGCAAGAGCAAACGTTGTATGGCTGGATCTATCAAAGACAACGAACGGCGTTGTTGTGCCCGAGTCGTCGTTTATTCTAACTTCTCAACGACACTACAGTTACACAAGGAACCTGCGGTATTCCTGGTAAAGTTCACGGGAGGTGTCAAAATTTCCCCTTTGGCTGGTACGCGCTGTGGCGTCGTTTTGGATGCCGACTCGGCTCTGTGTGGCGCACACCCACGGTGGTCCACAGTCATGCGCGCGGAAAGCAAAAGTCCCGCTAAAGGCAGCGAAGCTGAATTTTCCCAAAACTCGCACTGCAGTTTCATATGCAACACACTGCAA
>NW_024538787.1:0-26702 GCF_016647635.1 Suillus subaureus | reverse complement strand
CTCCGTACGAAATTCCCCGTCGATTGGGTATCAGGACATTCCATCGAGCCCCTACACCGGCTCTCACTGCAACAAAATCCGAATTCAACAAACTTAATAAAGCGCACCGATTCATACAATATCATAGATATGCATACCACATACCCAACCCACTTACTTCTTCGCCCTCAACTGCGCCCTCAAATTCCCATTCTCCGTCTGCATCGAATTAAGTTCATCCAACAACGCAATCCTCTGCGTCTGCTCCGACATCCTCATCGCATCTACCTCTTCTCTCGCCTTCCTCAAAGCCTCTGTGCACTCCGCAAGTTGACCTTCAAGTTGCTTGCGTACCTTCTCAGGCGCTACAGCGGCTTCTTCAGCGAGCCTAAGTGTCTTGGCGCTCAGCGAGCTATTAGCCTCTGTGAGCTGTCGACACGTCTCTGCTTGATTTGCAGCGTGCATCTCCATCTCACGGGACTCACAGACCGCACGTTCGATAGCGTCTTGTAGGTCACGTATTTCGTCCATCCTACCCAAACAAAACCGTTCAAAAATTCACTCGACTCAAATAAGCGAACAAAGACTCACAATGCATTCTGCTTCGACACCAAAGAAGCATTCTGCCGCTCAAGCGTCGATACCTGCCGCTGATACGTCTCGAGGGCTGTATTACTATCTTGTGCAAGTTTTTGAGCGCGTTCTGCGTTTTTCTTGAGTAGATCGTGTGCTTGGGCGAACCGTATCAGTCTTTCGATCAGCGCTCGGTCGTCAATGATAAGCGCTTGAACGCGCGAGACGAATGCTTCAACGCTGAATGTGCCTTTTCTTTGGTCTGGGGGTGGGGGACTAGTTGCTGAAGTAGGAGTAGGAGGAGGTTGCGAGCGGACGTCATAGAGAGATTTGAGCGTGCGTACGTCCATGTCAGAAAGGGTGGATTTGGATGGTGATGGTGATGATCTGCCTAGATTCGAGACCATGGAAGGGTTCCGGAGGTGTCGTTTGCTGTTAAGTTTCAGGGCGCGGAGTTCGGGCGCGGGGAGGATATTCCAGATGGGTTGGAGAATGGCGATGATATCTGCTGCTTCGCCTGTATATTGGACTGGGGGGTCGGTAGGTGTTGACGAGGCATCGATGAGTTCCTGGGATTAAGATGAGCGCTGTTCATGCTGCAAAATAATGGCATGTTCATGTTACCTTGACTCGTGACTCCAGGGATTGGACTTCAAGTTGTGCGTTGTCCCTTTCTAGGCGAACGGCATTCAGGTCCTTTGAGAGAGTTTCGTTCTTCTCCATGTGCACTTGCAGCTCATCTCCAAGGTGCGCATGCCTATCACTATGCCCCTGCAGCGCAGCCGACAACGTTTCAAGGTGTGAAGCGACTGAAGCAAGGAGACCCTGCAAGGACGTATCGGGGGAAACCTGGATTCCATGCAGCTGCATGACTGTTCGAAGTGTCTCGATACTCTCATCCAATTCTGCTCGTGCTTCGCCACCAACCCTCGCACCATTCAGCTCATCCTGCAGTGCACCAAGCTCTGTGGAATTGTTCTCCTCCATCACAGTTCTCTCCGCCTCCCATTCCTCTCTCGCATCCTCAAGCTCATCCTGTAGCGCACCAAGCTCTGCAAGTTTATCTTCCTCCATCACAGCTTTCTCCGCCTCCCATTCCTCTTTTGCGTCCTCCCACTCTTTCTTCAGCGCTGCGATCTCCTCGTTCTTTGTCTGCAGTTCCGCATCGCACTTTGCCTGTACGTCCGAGAGTGCGCGTTCCATTTCAGTCGCTTCGCCACTCTGTTCTTCCAAAACCTCTAACCGCCTCTCCAGCCTCTCCACCTCCTTCTCCCTTGCAGCCAACAGAGTCTTGTCTTTTTCCCATTGCGCACGTTCCTCGAGTAGTTCCTGGCATTTCATATTCAGCTCCTCGAGACGCGGAAACTCTTGCTCCAGCGCAGCAACAGTCTCTTCAGCAGTCTGAAGTTCCATACCCATCGTCGTTTCAATCTGTTCTTTCTCGAGACGGAGGTGAGATAATTCGCGCGCCATCTCAGCTTGTTTCTGGTTCGCGATGCTGAGGGCTTCGGTGGCAGCGCGGAGCTTGCTTTCGAGCGCGACGACGTCATCGACGGATGGTGGGGCTCTGGGAATTTGTGCGTCGGCGTGGCCTGCAAATAGGTGTGCACCGTCGAATCGTGCTTTCGGTGACGGAGAGGTGGTCGTAATGGGGCTGAAGGCCGAACTCTTATTGGGCGTGTTCAAGCCTGATGCATCCCCGCTAGGCGTCATCTTTCTCTCCATCTTGGAGACAGAGAAACCGAGCACGCCTGCACGATGTTCCAAAAGCTTTCGTTCGACTTCACTTGCTCGCTCTGAAACGCGCCAAAGTTCCGACTGTGCAGCGTTGACTCTGCGTTCTGCAGCATCTAGCTGGTCGTCTGTGGCTTTCGAAACTTTCTTGTGCGCGGTGTTTACTTTTGAAAGAGATAGAGCTGCATCGCGGATCTTTGTTTCTAACTTGAGCTTCCTCTGTGCTGCAGCGAGTCGAATCTTAAGAATTTGGTGTTCCTAAAGGAACGGTTTATTAAAATTAAATATAAAGGCGCAAATCGAATGAAAATCGAACCTTTTTGAGTTCTTCCACTTCTTCTCCGCTCAAGATCTCGCATTCGCGGCTTTCTACGACTGCTTCGCTTGTGAGAAGACTCATGAGGAGGTCGTCTCTTATATTGAGTAATCCCGAGGTGCGTTTCCATTCTGAAGCTGTAGACGTTCGTGGTTTGAGTGGGGGTAAAATTCTTGGAGATGAGGGACCTGGGACCGGGGTTGGAGTTGGGGTTGGAACTGGTTTTCGTAAGGGAGAAGTGACTCGGGATGAAGCAGGTGATGCCGAGCGGTCAGAGCCGTTGATGTCGTTACCGTTCCCAGCGTCCGAGATAGTTGCCACGGATGACTGTTTCTTATTTTTCTTGATGAAAAGTCCCGGGGTTGTCGTGAGAGGAGAACTTTCGAAAGAAGGCGTGGTTGATGGTGCGGGCGATATAGGTGTTACAGGCGTTGCTGGTCCAGGTGTTTGTGCTATTGGTGAACTGGTAGACGAGCTTCCGCCTCCCCAAAGTTTGCGAACGCCATTCATTTGTAGTGTAATTGGTAAATTGACCTGCCTGCAGAGAGCAATGCGCAACTGGCCAGCAAGCCTTGGGAAATCCGGTGTTCGTTCATTAGGAACTGTTCCGGAGTGGTTGTTTATAATTGTTGAATCCAGAAGGTCAGGATAAACATCGGAAAACAACCCATCGCAAACGATGCATATGCACTCGGTTCCGCTAGCAACTTGACTGCCGAATTAGAATCCGGGTTGATCATAAATTAACCATTTCGCAGTGTATTTCCTGTCATTGAGTTAGGATACCAGGCAAGGAGGGAACTCAGTGACGTGGCACCCAATACTTGGTGATGATCTATTCAGACTATAGATGCTACGCAGCGCATGCTAACTATCAACTTGAATATTCAGAGCCACGATCCCCGTATCAACAGAAATAGAATATTTGAATATATAAGTATCATGCTCAAAGGAGCTGCTACAACCAGAGTGGATCCTGTCATCAGATCTTGAAACGAACGTTGCCTGTGGAATATAGCTGCTCTTATGATTCCAGTGCCTGTTTCACGTACACAATTTGAGGAACTGACTTGATGGAATTTATGCTCTAACACAGGAACTTCGGCAATAACTATGAAACGCAAGGAAAAGGAAAGTTGAATTGCGATCAGTTACATTGACGACATACACGACTGGCACTGCCATGTGGGAGCGCGTTAGGATATATGCAAAGAAGATTGCCATGTCCAGATTCAAGAACTCCTCGCCCTTTATCTCTGCAAGCGCCTTTGAAAGCTCATTTGAACTGCCAGCGCAGGTGAACTGACCATCAGCTTCAGTAGGGAAAGTGCTGTCATCATCAACACCAGAATTACTTCAGGGCACGAGGACAGCGCGTCACAGCTCCTTTTAACATATCCAAAGAATATCGTTGTTGGCTGCTTGAACTGTGATTTCGATCGCGAATATGACCATGGTTTCCACATCGACGGAATCATTCGCTGTAGAAGTCAATATGGGTGTGGAGCGATGAACTGGCGAAGGCCATCCAGAGTAGCATTTTGTAGTTCCGCGACCCGATCGGCGTAGTATATTGTATTGATCCATATAGCAGACGAGAGGAAAGCTAACGATTCGCGTTAGCTTTCATCTCGTCTGGCAGGGTTTACCGATAGAGACGTCGGAGGATGATGAGGGCACCACACCAGATGACGATGAGAGTATGAAAATAACATCCATAGCCTACTGTCCCGAGGCCAGCGAATGTTCAGTGCTGGTGAAAAGACCACTCGGCGATAGGACTTGCAGTCGGGTAAGGAGATTGAGGAAGCGCGAGATGTTCGCAAGGAGAAAATATGGGTGGTGGCGGTATCAAGGGATGGTCGATGAGTTGTCACTGGTGGTGGAATTTACGATTGTACAACTGAGCTGGAAGCCTGCGAGGTTGAAACAGGAATCGTGAAAGGATTTCATGGTGGTTCATCGAGTATCACCTGTATTGACATCTCCGCAGACAACAAGCTACTTGTGAGCGGGTCACATTATGGATATCACAGATATGGAACCTGGACACTGGCAAACTCGTGGCTGGTCCATTCAAGAGCGTTTGTTCCGTAAGCGCAATTCGATTCTCCCCGAACTCGAAGAAGCTCGTAGTCAAGTCAAGGCTAGCGATGTTCCTTGAGGTCTGGGATATTCAATTACAGAAATTGGATGTCAGAGTGGAGTGGGGGAATATGTTCGTCGAGGATTTATTGCATATGCGCCAATGTTCTGGACAACAAGAACCAAAATATCATAGCCGCATTTAACTTCACATCAGCAAAACCCTGATTTGGGTACAGCGCCACAGCCACACAGCGTGTCACAGGTCACATAGATTTTGTTGTAAAGGCTCTGCAGCACCACACAAGTATTGATTCTATGTAAAAATGAGTGTGATGTAGTCATAAACATGTATATAACAAGATGGTGTGCTAATAATTATGTTTTATTGAGAAATTGTGTAGTGTGCAGCACTGTACAGCGCTGTACATGGGGGGACCTCGCTGTGACACTGTGATTGCTGTGCAGCGTGCAGTGCTGCACATAGGGTTAGGGTTTTGCTAATGCACCATGGATGACGAAACCTACTCGAACTCGGACTCTGACTCGGACTTGGACTCGGAGTTCTATTATGAATGCAAGATGATCTATGAATTCGACGCGTCGACGCTGAAGACTGTCGGAATTCCATTCGAAGGGCACACCAAGACTGTCCTCGGTCTAGCACTTTTATTTGACGGCGTCACGCTAGTGCTTCCTTGGACAGCACCATCAAGCTTTGGGCGTTTGAGCCCCGACAGCTCCTTGCTTCCCTCGACGTTCTTTATGTCAAAACCCTCATCCTCACCCGACTCACGTCAAGTAGCTTACATGAGATTCAGTGATCATGACATATATATATATATATGTAACGCCGCTCCCGCTCTGCTTGCTATCCCGGGAGTACAATCTGCCCCACCTGCATGAAACCATCTTCTCTAGGCTAACCTTCTCTTGAAGGACGATGCCACGTTGTCACAATTGTGCCGATTCACACCAATCATTACAGTCTGACACAGCCCGTCGTCCCACCGCCGTGCGCAGAACCCCAGCAAAACGATCTGTCATTATATCTTCTTCCCCCAGGCATCAAATCCATTCGCCCACAATAGGCCATCAACAGCCCATTTTCTTTCGCCATGTCCGCGAACTCTTCCACTCTACTTCTCGCGTGAATTCAGTTCCTCTTGTACAGCCTCGCGATCTATGGGAGGTATGTCTCTTTCAACTCGTTTCTGTTAGAGTTGACTCGATCGTTCTCACAGTTCTCTGCTACGTTGCCCTTGCCTCCCAACCGCCCGGCCTTGCAGCAGGCCGCAACTCAGCTTGATCATATCAGTCTCCAGTTTCAGTATATTCACAATACATGACTGAGTCCATATCCAGTTTGAAACAAGCTCTCCACCCCGCCACTCCAACGGAATCATGCAGTTCCTGCGTCAGGGCCTTTCTTTCCGTAGGTCCGGACCCCAACATGAGCTACCAGTCATTGAAGTCGCACCTGGGCGGAAATTTACTGTAACACAACCTTTCCTATTTCTCGTTGCCTTGTTTCTCATGCGCGTCCAATAGCGTCTTGCTACTGCCAAATTACCAGAATACAGGAAAGTCGATGACACTCGGCACCCCTCTAGACAGCAGACTACCGGACCGCAGGATGATCCCTCGTCTGATTCGTCTGACATCGATTGTCTCCCAGATATTCACTGGCTTAAGGCTCTCCTCTACTATTCTTCGTGTTGTTCTCATGGCAGACTCAGGACGCCTCCGCGATGGCGCTTAGAGCGTGTTGACACACCTCGCTAGGATTGCATACCTAGTATTGCTTACGATTGCAATTACTTCAATTTATACTTACTCACTGCAGCATAAAATTCGTGAATCCCTGCCCACTGCAGCTGCAGGGCTACATTAATTGACCTTCGCTCCGACTGCACGTGACGCAATTAGGGCCGCCGAATGTACCTTTACTGTACTTCACATTCATTTCGCTACATATGTAAAGGGAACCATACCCACGCTGATTAGTAGCGAGCGACCCCACGAATCTCGAAGATGAGCGATAGCGAGTCTGACGAGTCTCATCTCATTGACAACACAACTTCCTTAAACCAACTTGAACGCGATGACGGAGCAATAGTGAACTACAGTCAACCCAGTGTCCCAGACATCATCGCCAGCAATGTTGGGATGCTATTCATCATATCCGCACAGTTTTTCTCCGCATGCATGTATATTTCTGTGAAGATACTAAACAGATTGGAGACTCCAGTACATGCGCTTCAGGTCAGCTGTTTCCTTACCTCTGGTCGTCGAATGGAGTGAACGGGATCACAGGTTATTATAATCAGGATGGTATGTCCGAAATAGTTCCCAGGTTCGAGTTGAATATCGATTTGTCCTAGGCCGTCACATTCCTATGTTGCGTGACATACATGTCTGTTGGTTGCTTTCGCAGACAACAACCTACAGCTGATGATACAAAGGATTATTATGAGGATCCCTGATCCGATAACTGGCCCCAAAGACGTTCGATCATTACTGATCACTCGTGGCATTACTGGGTGCGTACTGATTCTACGCGCACAACCTTCAATTTTCCGATATCTTTTTCTTGACTAAGGTTTTTCGGACTATTCGGCGTGTACTTGTCACTTGAGCATTTATCTGTCGCAGATGCGACAGTCCTGATTTTTTTGACACCTCTTACGACAGCAGTCGCTGGATCCATCCTCCTGAAGGAGAGCTATTCCACCAATCAAGCTGTCGCTGGAGGTGAGAGTTATTCTCTGACTTCTGTTGTCTATGACTTCTTATAGAGGCGTTCCTAGCGTGCAGTTTACTCGGTGTGATTCTCGTTACAAGGCCCCCATTTCTATTCGGCTCCATCCCTAACGGAGGTCACTTGCCAGAAGGAACTCCAGCAGAAAGGCTGGCAGCTGTTGGGTGAGTACCACCATTTGCACGCTGCTCCACTAAATTCACAATTATATTTCGGTAGCGCATGTATGATGAGTGTGCTCGGCAATACTGGTGCATGTATGCATGCAATCTCATGTCAGACATATCAATAATTTTTTCCAGATACATCGATTCGTGCAATTGGAAAACGCGCCCACCCGATGCATGTACTGACATTCTTTTCGCTGTGATGTACGATCATATCATCATTGGGGTTCGCAAATACATCCCTGCATTTCACGTGCCGATTTAATACTACTTTCCAACAGGATGATTGTTTTAAATATCCCGGTTGTGTATCCCACACCATGGGGGTGGATGCTTTTATTCATGGTTGGTGTCTTTGGCTTCGTGACGCAGGTGAGTGCTAGTGATCCTGCATCTGCATAGTAGTTATCCATTACTATTCCAGACTCTTTTGACAATGGGACTGCAACGAGAAACAGTGTCGCGTGGTGTCACTGGAATGTACACCCAGGTCATTTTCGCTGTGATGCTGGAACGCCTAATCTTCGGAGTTATGCCGTCCTTACTGTCAATTGTTGGCGCCGTCATTATCATGTCTTCTGCGCTCTATGTTGTCGTAAGTGGTCATGGTCCCCGTTGTTGTTGCCAGAGTTCTGTGCTAATCTATATTGGACCCACCAGATGAACAAGCAGAAAACTGCCCAACAGAGCACCTCTGATGATGTAGCGTGATAATACTAGTGCATTTCTTCAAATAGAAAGACATCAGTTTTAGCGTAAGAGCATTTTCCCTCGGACCGGTATTCCTTCGATAAGCGTTTTGTTATATAGGGCTAGACAGTCTCGGTTACTCCATAATAGACCTGCTTGTCCCCCCAAAAAAAAGGAAACCGGGTTTGAAGTCGTTCGAAGGAACCGAAAAAGATCCGAATGATAACAGGGTTCCGTTAACTTCGGTGAATGAGGTCTTCACCTCTGCTGCATTGATTGAGCTAATGCTCAGTTGTACCTTGCTGTAGGAGCTAAACAAATTTGGAGTGGTAACAGGTCACAACGGCACACATTGCACCGCTTCAGGAGCTTTGTAGAGCCGAAGTATTTCGAAAGGGTAACCCCTAGGGCGCTCGCTACACTCCAGCAAGCTCTAGCGCCATGTCTACGGCCTGCAGTCTGCCGCCTTGAGCCGTAGCCGATTGCCGATTACTGGTAGTATGCCATGGGCATCAGGAAAACGTAATTTGCTACAGAGCGTTACAGAGCGCTCCGTAGCATTCTGTAGCACAATCCAACCCACTGATGTGGATCCACCAACAAAGACTATTCCATAAATTTCTGTTCTCACATTTTGTATAAAAGGGACGCTGCACGCCATTTATCCTTAGCCCCCTTCTACAATTCATAGGTTCTATCGCTTATCATCAAAAATAGGATATCATGGAAACTCGCCCAAAGATGATTTACCTCCCGGACACCATGACCAACTGGCCATGGCCTCGTGCAATCAACCCTCATTTCGAAGCTGTGAAAATTGAGGCTGATGCTTGGTTTCATAGTTTCAAAGCTCTGGATCCTGAGATATTGGAAGAATTTGACAAGTGTGGTGCAGGTTCGAGTTATGTTAACTTGCCCCTGAAGATCGTTGACGTACATTGTTCTTGTAGCTTACCTAGTAGCGCTGACTCATCCCACTGTGTCAAGAGGTCCGTACTCAACCCCTGGCGCACACCCCCGGGGCCCTGACTTTATTCTTGCAACATAGAACATCTTCGAGTCAGTTGCGAAATAATGGATATTCAATTATTTGTGGATGAAGTTACCGATAGAAGCACTGCAGCAGGCGCCAACGCAATAGTGAACATCGCCATTGATGCCTTACACAATCCTCATAAGATACGACCAACAGGCCTGGATTGAACTCATGGCGGACTACGGAATGTGCCAAGCCCTTGTCAAGGACAAACCGACACTGCAATCAACTCGCACAGGCAACTGGACCCGACCGGACAACGTCTTCTGCACCGAACACACCCTTGAAGCCTTCACAATATGCGACACAGCCCCAAGACTACGCCCCCCCAAAACGGACCACATCCCCATCCTCAGTACACTCGACCTGGATATCCCTCAAGTTACGATGACAACCAACTACAACTATCGAGATGTGGACTGGGAGAAATTCAACTCGCGACTCAAGGAACAACTGACAACAATACCAGAGCCAAGACTGCTAGTTGACCTTGAAGAATTCCAACTCGCAGCAAAACGCCTCGCAAAAGTCCTTCAAGACGTAGTTGACGAAACCGTACCGAAATCCAAACCGAATCCTCATGCAAAGCGGTGGTGGTCCAAGGAACTGTCCCAAATGCTAGACCGCAAACACGAGCTAAGTGACCTATCCTATAAATTCAGAGCGCTACCAAATCACCCATCACATGAGGAACACCGCAAATTCAGAAACCAAGTCTCAGAAGCTATCTACAAGGCCAAGAAAGAACACTGGACTCAATTTCTCGAAGAAACCACTCAACGCGAACTCTGGATAGCAAACAAATACGTCACCACCCCCAGCACCGACGGCGGAAAAACTCGAATACCAGTCCTACAATCCAAGAACGCAGACGGCACAACCATGGAGGCCATATCTAACGATGAGAAGAGCACGCTCCTAGCCAAGACATTCTTCCCCCCACCTCCGGCGGACAACTTCATTCCAGAGGAATTCGAGTACCCAGAACCCATCACTCCATTCGAACGCATCACGGAAGAACACGTCGAACGAGCAATCAAGAACACAAGCCCATTCAAAGCCCCAGGACCAGACGGGATCTGCAACATAGTCTTCAAACGAAATGCCAACACACTCGTACCATACTTAATGCGAATCTTCGACGCAGTTTTCACGCTCCAAACGTACTATGAACCATGGCGCGACTTCACAACCATAGTACTACGAAAACCAGGCAAAGCCGACTATAGCGTACCCAAAGCATACCGTCCCATAGCATTGATCAACACCATGTGTAAGCTACTGACAGCCATAGTTACCCAACAAGTCACCAACATCCTCGAAAAGCACCAACTTTTGCCAGCAAACCATTTCGGAGGACGACCAGGACGTTCAACTACCGACTCAGTACACCTACTCGAGGCAACAATCAAGGATGCATGGCGAACGAAACGAGTAGCATCAGTACTATTCCTAGATATCGAAGGAGCATTCCCGAATGCAGTCACCAGCCGCCTTATTCACAACATGCGACGTCGACAACTACCAATGGAACTCATCTCATTCACAGAACGAATGCTCACAGGACGACGGACCCAATTACGATTTGACGACTTCACATCAGAATGGTTTCCAGTAACAAACGGGATAGGCCAGGGCGACCCGCTATCGATGATATGCTACTTAATATACAACTCCGACCTAGTTGAAGTAGCACGAGGACGAATAGGTAACCGAAGGGAAGAAATTGCACTAGCCTTTGTGGACGACACAGCTTACATCGCCACAGCCGAAACATTCGAGGAGACGCATGAAATCCTGCGAGACATGCTTGAACGAGAAAATGGAGGCTATCAGTGGTCAAGAGAACATAACTCCAAGTTCGAAACAACGAAGTTTGCACTCATGGACTTCACGCGCAGCAAAACGAAGGAACGAAGTCCCATCATCCTCAACGGAGTTACGATCCAACCAGCGCACCATACCCGCTTCCTAGGAATCATTGTGGATCAAGAACTCACCTGGAAAGAACATGCAGCGTATGCGATAGCGAAAGGAACTGAATATGTCCTACAGATCCGACGACTCTCGAGAACCACCATGGGAATCCCAACCAAACTAATGCGTCAACTCTACCTAACAGTGGCAGTCCCAAAATTCGCATACGGCGCAGACATATGGTTCAAACCGATATTCAGACGAGGATCCAATGTGAATGTCACCCAAAGAGGCTCCAAAGGAATAGCGAAAAGACTCACATCCATACAACGCATAGCAGCGCTAAGTATAACCGGCGCCATGAGAACCTCGCCAACAGACGCGCTCGAAGCCCACGCGAATCTCCTACCAATACCACTACTCCTACAGAAGATTTGTCACCGAGCCACCGTCCGCCTAGCCACCCTCCCCCAATCCCATCCGCTATACAGCAAACTCCAATGGATAGCAGGACACAACGTTCAGACTCACCGTTCATCATTGCACAACCTACTCCACACCTTCCGCATCTTCCCAAACGACGTCGAAACGATCAACTCGTCAAACCAAACGAGAGCGTCAGAAGAACCAGCATACAAGACACAGATAGCGAAGGACAAGAAGGCTGCAAAACAAGAGCATGAACAACTCAAGGACATCATCCGCATATACTCGGACGGATCAGGATACAAGGAAGGGATTGGAGCCGCAGCAATACTGATACGAGAAGGACAGGAACCGCGAATCTTACGCTACCACCTAGGATCAGATGCAGAACATACAGTATACGAAGCCGAAACACTGGGCCTAACGCTAGCAGCTCACCTCTTAGCCACAGAACGAAATGTGACATACCCAGCATCAATCCTAATCGACAACCAAGCAGCCATAGTATGCGGAACCAAAGCAAACAAGGACAGCAGCAACTTCATTCCGGAACAGTTCAGCAACATGATCAAATCGATTTCGAAACGACGGGACGAACAAGGAGACTTTGATCTCACCATCCGTTGGGTACCCGGACACGAGAACATACCAGGCAATGAGCTAGCAGACCGCGAAGCCAAGAAAGCTGCAGAAGATCCCGAAAACAGCAGCCCAAAACGTCAGCTACCCAAATATCTACGAGATAAGCCACTCCTATGCAATGCACCTGCGCTACGAGCCGCCCAGAAGATAAAGGTAAAAGAACTCTGGAAAACCCTATGGACAAAGTCACCACGCTACACTCGAACTCGTGATATCGACCCATCAATGCCCTCCGCCAAATATCTCAAACTCATCAACGGCTTACCCAAACGACACGCCAGCATGTACATCCAGCTCCGTACTCGACACATCCCCCTGAATCATCACCTCCATCGAATCAACAAATCCGACACCCCGCACTGCCCAATATGCCCCAACACGAACGAAACGGTTCACCACTATATCTTCGAATGCCCCCAATACCGAAAGGAACGCCATATCTTCGCAAACGCCGCACGTCGAGACGCACTGTCAATAGCCCACATCTTAACATCCGACAAAATCACCCCACACCTCATCCGATACATCAACAGCACTGGAAGATTCAAGCCAATATTCGGTGAGAATTAACATATGTAAAAGAACATAACACACCACAGTAAAAATGTCACAGGGAAACATACCCAAACCGCACATACCAACCCGAACCATACACTCTCCCATGAAAGGATCGACACTCCAACAAAGCTGTCACTGACGGGAACCACAGAAGACACGATTACAGAGGAACCACATAGCAAAATCGAAGAACGAACCAGACAAGACAACGAAGCTACGACCCTATAACCAACCTCCCCTACTAACACGTCTTCCTCCCGCAGCTTTCCTTTCGTGCCTGCTCACCTCGGTGACAGAGTACATGTCTGCACCATAAATGAAAAGCATCCAAACCCCCCAAAGATGAAAGATAGCTAATGACGAGACAATGTCCAACATAGGGCCTACGACCCCAAAGGACTAAATCTGAAGCAAAAAAAAAAAAAAAAAAAGATACGACCAGAAGGTGAAAACATCATTGGAGAAATGATGCAACAGTAAGTACCTCCCGCCGCTTGTTTGATCATGCATCTGAATTTTATGTAGATGTTCAGCTCATGCGATGCAGACCATAAGCATGACTTGTCAGCGCCGCTTCATTGATGTCTTTACAGCATACCTTCGTGCAGTAGCTGTCGAGGCTATTGACCGCGAACAAAAACATTGTCGCAGTATCGATGAACATTTCAAGCACCGACGGGAAACATCTGGCATATTAGTTTGGTTATTACTATGTGGAATGGAGATGGAACTTCCTGATGAGGTGTTCTACCATCCCGCCATCGTGGATATGGTTGAATGCGCCGCAGATTTGGTTACAGTTGACAATGTAAAATCACACTAAAGACTTGGTTTCCGATTTGCTAATAACTGTTATAGGATATGCTCTCGTGGAATAGAGAACAAGCGAGCGGGAACGACTACAATTCACTGATAACTGTTGTCATGCTAGAACTCGACCTCGACATAGGCAGTGCGATGGGTTGGGCAGCCGCCTATCACACTCAACTCAAGAAAAGATTTACCTACGGTCTTGCGAAGATTCCTTCATGGGGTCCTTCCACCGATATCCTAGTCAAGGAGTACCTTGATGGACTAGGAACCTGGGTGCGAGCAAGTTATTGTTGGAGTTTCGACGTTCAAAGGTTTCAAGAATTTCCTAATGGTATGGATAATCACTTACAATGATTTATATTGCAGGTACTTTGGCACAATGAGTGCGGAGGTGCAGCAAACTAGGCTCGTCCCTTTATTGCCAAAGGTCCATTGCAAAGCTAGCATCTGCGGTTGCGAAGACCACACTGATTCCCGATACAGTCAGTAGCAGGGTTTTGTACGATTTCAATCGATTTCCTACCGTAAATCATCTGCTAGCTGCCATTCGTCTACATGTTCCTATGTTGTCTCCCCTTTCTTGTTGGAAATCAAACCATTAACATCACAATAGTACATAGTATCTTTTTTGTTTATGTACTTCCAGCTCCCGCTAGGCTTTCTGTCTTTTAGGTCAGAGTAGATATCACTACATGTACTGAATATTTGACGACTCAACTATGTTGGTCCCAGTAAATGACTGCCATTGTACAATCATACGCAGCATTCAGATCATAGAGAAAAAAATATTGTCGGCAGGTTTCGAACCTAAACCATCCGGAAGGAACAGATTTCGGGTCTGTTAACAACTTGGCCACAACTCTTATGGTTGACGTTCGAAGACCTTGAATGAGCTCACGCCCAAGATGCGATCAAAAAGAAAATATATTATCAGCAAGTTTCGAACTTGCACAATCCAGGAAGAACAGATTTTGAATCTGTTAACAACTTGGCCATGACTCTTATGGTTGACGTTCGACGACCTCTCCATCAGCTCATGCACAAGGTGTAATTATGGAGAAAAGCAATTGTCAGCAGGTTTCAAACCTGGACGGGGAGATCTCGAATCTGTTAACCACTTGGCTATGAATCTATAAGATGAATTGATGAATTCAAGCTAAACATGCCAAACGGGTAAGGTCTGTCTGACGATGTGGCTGGTTGTGCAGGCAGAGCAACAGTAGCTAGTGGTAGGACTATGAACCGCGAATCAGTCCCACATGTACCAGCTCGCGCAGCCATATAGAGCGCGCAAACACGGGAAGAATATGATGTTAGCTGCGATCTTCGATGACAATACCTATGTCCTATCATCGCTCGATGACGGCCCGTATCGATGACAGCCTGGATGCATAATCTTGCGTATATATTGGGCAGTCCACATGTAGAGCTGCGCGTCCGTATGGTGGCCATACTTGCGCATGATAACCTGTAGACAGAATAAACTTATCGTGGTCGGGAGAAGTCGTGTAGTCGAGTGTACCGATGGCGAATGATGCCAGCAGGAACGAAAAGCTGCTTCTCCCTCAGGCTGAAATTATGACACTACCGCAGCCACGTTGCGTTTATGCGGTAACTTGTCAGCACAATATCAATGCGAGAAGGGATTGATGGGATGAGAAATAGAATCAGCCGCAACAGGGCGAAGCACAATACAAGTGACCACCGCACTACTCCTGAAACACTAACATGCACGCGGGATACCATGTATCTACAGCAAGGCCGACATGTGAATTCAGGGATAGTATCCTGTAAGAGATGCAACTCAGCGCCTACTCACCTTGGCACGCGCAAGTGACCACTCCCACATCGACGCTCGTGCTTACCGAGACACCGTAAAAGATTCAATGGCGGCCCCCACTGGCATTCACAAAGTAGCGTCCCAATCGTAAACTCAAAAGGAAATGCCTCACAGACTTGAACTGACGCTGAAGGGCCATGAGAAATTGGTGAACGAGGTAGCTTTTATCCGTGGTACCCGTCTCCTCGTTACTGGCTCCTACGACAAGAGTCTTCGGGTGAGATCTGGACACGGGGAAACCAGTGGACAGCGCTGAGTGGAGCAATTGAAACATTGCAGTTCGAATCTGCGTAACCGTCAATAGACTGAGGTTCGAAGAAGCGCGCATGCACGTGAGTCGCATTCAAATTCATCCATGCACGCACTTCCTGCCAGAATTCGTAATCTTATAGTCAGCATCTGGCTTCATCTGGCTTAAAATTAATGCACAGTCTGACGTCCACCTGGTTTTGACCTGCCTTCGAATATTTTGAATGCCTGGCAAATCACTGCAGTCAATGCAAAGAAATGTCGTTCACATTCGAATGGCCACGCTTTTCCGACCAGTTTCACACAGATGCCATCGAGATGCTCAACAACGCCCTCAACAAGGGCAATAAACCGCCAGTGATTGCTGACAGAATAGAGGTCGTAGAACTCGAGATGGGGACACAGGTGAGTCCTGCACAGTTCAAACTTCATCCCACCTATCCCCTCATATGCCACCCTGCAGCCACCAGAACTCGAAATTCGGGATATCGGTGACTTGACAATGGACCACTTTCGCGGCATATTTCGGTTCACTTATGCAGGAGACGCACACATCGTACTCAAGACCAAAGTGCAGGTGTTTATTGTTGCCACTTATCTCCCCTTCGTTCTGCCATCTTGACAATTTATTTATCAGGCGAATCCCTTGAATCACAAGCAGCCCGATATACATATCATGACAGGCTCCCGTGGCATGCTGGCTGCCAAGGACCCTCTTGTAGTTCCAATGCTTCTCCGCCTCTCCCACTTCAAACTCAACTCCTATGTCGTCCTAGTCGTCTCAAAGCAAAAAGGCATCACACTCGTATTCAAGACAGACCCTCTCCAGAACGTAGATATAAACAGTACATTCGATTCCATCGCCGTAATTCAAAAGTTCATCCAACGCGAGATCGAAGGCCAGCTTAGGCAGATGTTCAGGGAGGATCTACCAGGAATCATTCATCGTCTAAGTCAGCAATGGGTAAGAGCCAAAGTGGAGGCGCCGTATCTCGACAAGCGAACGCCCACATCGCGACGCAGACCTTTCGACGCCGTCTCTGCACCTGATCTCGCTTACGTGCCACCTGGCTTTTCTGGTGTTGGGTTACACATGCTCCGCCAACAATCACTCGGGTCTCTTTCCTACGGTCGCGCGCGCTCGATATCGGGTGCATCTGTATCAACATCAGCTCGTAGAAGTACCCGAACTCCCCCCACTCCCCTTCGTACTAGTTTTCCAGTATCAGACTCGTCTTCCTCCAACCCCGAGCAAGAAATTTTCGACCCAACATACGGCCTCCGTCCAGAGGGGCTCCCAACAAAAAGCGTCTTCTCATCCTTCAGCCGCCTCTTCACGCGTAACATGGGTCTCGGAGATCTTACTGAAGAGCCCGGAGAAGATGAGGGCTTGGAAGGCGAAGAAGAGCAGGGTTCGTTCGATGTTGTTGACTGGGAAGATTCAGTTGCCGAGTATTCACCACCTCCAACCATCGCCGAGGAGCCCGTCACGGAATACGAAACGCTGCCCGCAGTGGGTGGTGGCACTATCACTCGTCCGCGAGTATACCATTCCCAATCCATGATCCAGTCTCCTTCAGACACACCCCATTTGTCAGACGCAGCTTCTGTCCGCTCAGACTCCCATGCCGGTCCATCGCATCCCACGCGCTTCTTTCATCGGCCGCGTCCTAGTTTCAACCCGTATTTCCCTCTTGCGCCTTCCCTTTACGGCGAACCGCGCCAGTACACACGATCAGAGCCCGGGTACGACATCCCTACCCACTCCCTCCCACCCCGCCCCATCACTCCGTCCAGCCTCGAGACCCAATTCTCTTCAAGCAGCGGTGTCATCGACACCCCACCCTCCTCCATCGCGCCCCTAGACACAAACGCAGACGCAGGAACCTCCCTCAAGTCATCCCTCTCCGCCCGCCGCCTCTCTATCTCTCTCTCTTCTAGTCAAAACCACTTCGACAGCTGGAGCACCACGCATACACACCCCACAGACCCGGATCCAGACCCCGTCATCCTCCGCCCCGCCCTCAACAGCACCATATCCCAGCTGAGTACCCTATCCCATTCGAACCACACATTATCGCCCTATACGCGTTCGCTCGCACATTTCACGGTACGGAGCGTTCCTCCGAGGACGGCGAGTAAGGACCAGGTGATGGGTGAGAGACCTGTTGTTAAGGCGAGGAGGAAGAGGATGTATAGGATTGGGAGTGGGAGGTCGAGGGCGCCGGATATTCAAAAACCAGCCAAGAAGTCGTCTATATCCTCGGAGCAACCGCTCTCGCCCGTACCTCCATCAGAATTCGATCAATCTGATATGGACCGATATTTCCGCTCGCCTCCAACAGCACTATCACAGCAATCCCTATCCCCAGCATCAGACCTACCGCATTCCTCTTCCCATGACGTTCGAAGACGACGTCCACACTAGATCGATTGATTGATCCCGCCATTTGGATTCTCGGCTCAGTTCATGATGATAACGATGATGTATTATGGCAATGCATGGGCTTGTAGCATTGTAGTATACAGACATATTTTATCTTACACATTGCAAGGACACCCCTTCGGTCGGCTCTTCGACGATATACTGTGTTTATAGTAGCAACTCAGGAAATACAACATTAGCAGCCTTGCCCCACTTTCGCCTCTGCAAATAGACACATCGTGTCTCCGCATTCTCACCCTCGGCAACGTCGTGTACAATTGACCGTGAACAAATGGCTCTCTGTTCGAAGGTCGAGTATGGTTCGTGCATTAAACGTCGCCGCATATGCGTCGCAAAGGAAGCAGTCTTTGATTCAATGTCCGGGACAAACAGTTTGGACGGAACGCAAAGTTGAGGAGGAGGGATATTGCGGCTTTCGAATGTATTGATGAGTTGGACTTCGACGAACCGACAATGCAGAGCGGCCACACGCACACGTGCGTTTCTCATCAATCCATTTTGTACTAAGAGGTTTTGTTGAATGGTGTAAATGCAGCTCTGTTTGAGATCCAGGCGATGAGGAGGCATGTCAACATCGCAAGGTAGTCGGGCGTATGTTCTGGTGCGTTCAATGGAGTATGATCGGCTTCTTTCAGGTTGACTGTAAGATTCTATGTTGTCTTGTGAGCGAAATATGTGATCGATGTCCAATTGCGATACTTACGAAAATTGCCCGGCAATCTGTCCAAAACTTTGTCGTTGGATTCATCGACATAGACATTGAGAGGGGGAAGGGATGCACGATGAAGACAGGTTTCAGCATCTTCGAGAACATGTCGTAGGAAGAGGAAGTCAATAGTGTCGTTGAAGCCTGTCGTCGTTGCCGCTATAGTCCCGACATTCTGTCGATCTCCAGAGCACTCTTCTCCAATGCGATCTACGAAAGCTGCGAACCACGTGTCAACCATGCTGCGAATTGCAGTAATATCAAATTCATTCTCCCGCTTGACTGAAAAGGTACTGCGCGAAACTTTACCTGCTATGATGACCGTTGGAAAGGCGCGAGCGCCGTTTCGTCTTCCACGGTGGGTCGAGGACGCTCACTTACTCAATACTGCAACATCATTGGCAAAGAGATGAAGGGTATGCGTAGATCTGTCTTCATGACATCAATGATAGGTCAGATAATTGTCAGTGCATTCAGTAGATGAATTCCATCTTCATGCTTCCAGCGAAAAGGAATATCTACTGGAAACGGTTGGCACCAAATGTAAGACATTTATGCGAATATCGCCAATGTGGCGATGTAATCATCGTATCGCCAGAAATTCTTTTAATCGATCTGACACATGGGTCCTGCTCCCATTTTGAAGATGAACAATGCCGCAGAGGTCGCCATAGTGGTGAGGAAAGAACCGTAAATAGGAATGAACTGCATGACGGGGTGGACGCAATTGCACCCGATGCTGGCACTCTAGTACTGTAGACATTCCAAGAACAAATATCAAGGACAAGGACAATGTACCACACCCACGCAATATGATCTGACTCAAATCCACAACAAAAGGGTAACACCGACGACTACGACGACGACATTTCCTAATTCTAAATGTACCCATTTTCCTTGCCCATGTTAAACGATGGGGAAAGATTCAGCATGTCTCCCGAAGGTACTACAGGCTGAGCGAGCGGTGAAGATGACATTTCGACCTGGAGAAAATCCTGTATGTGGTGGTTAGATGTCTGACACTAAAACAAAGTGAAAAGAAAAAAAAACTCACATCGACATGCATACTGGGCAACCTACTCGTATTCTGCCTCGCACTCGGTAACTGCCTCAACTCACGAAAATCATTCCGTGTATACGTCTTTGTGAGACCTGTAACAGCCGGCGAGCGCAGCACTGCGGTTGGTGGGGAGATAGCGACGAGACCTAGGACGTCTTGGCTTGGTGATTTGCGCTTTGGTGGTGGGGTGCTGGGTAGGGGAGCTAGTGGTTGAAGGAGGGAAATCAAATCGTATAGGGGGAGCGTGAGGGTCGATGGGAGGAATGAGATCATTGGTGGTGAGGATGGGGAAGGATGGAAGCCTTTGATGATGGGGAGCATGGGGAGCATGTTGGGTGGTAGCGATGTTTCCAAATGAGTGCAGAGCTTGACCCATTGCTCGCAGGTGAGCCCATGGAGATCAGATTGAGAGGGAGAATCGAGGAGTAGAAGCGTGTTGACGACGCTCTCGGAGTCGAGAGAGGAGAGGTTGTCGTTTGATTCTACTACTGCGCCGAGTGCGTGTCCTACTTCCCAGAGCAGCCGTTCGGGATCCCTGTCTTTCTCGTCAGTCGTCTCGAGGACAGCAGAGATCAAGCCGAAGGCGTTCATCCTGCATACGCTCAGCTCTTGCACTTGCACCCCGCGTAAGAGTGCGGTGACGACAGAAAGCCTAAGCTCAATCCCTAGGGACTCTGGATTCCCAGCCAACCGCCCGGCAATCATTCCAAGATGTTTTGAGTAGAGGCCGGCTTCGAGTAAGCCGGCCATGATGGTTCCACACTCTGATTGGTGTAATGCGGATATACACCAGTCACCGTCTTCACCTTCCACGAGCCCTGCCACAAACTCGAGTCCCGCGCCCACTTCCCACTGCGTGACAGCCCCTCTCTCGGCCATCACCTTCAGAAGACCGGCGAGTCTCTTCACCTCATCTTGAACGAGGAACTCGCCCAGCCCTAACACACCCCGATCGAGGCTGACAAGTTGCTGGACCAGTTGGACCTTGTGCATGGGTTCAAGATGACGAAAGAAAAGTGTGAGGGGAGTTAGAATCTGTGGAATAACAGTGGGTATCCAGCCCGCGGGTAAGCCATCCCCATCACCTGCTAGAACTCGAAGGACAAGGTCAAGGGCGCTCGAAACTCTTTTCGCAGGATCGATATTATCAAAATGGAGCCCCTGTTCGAAGAGCGTGCGGAGGACTGCAGATGAGCCGCATTTAGGTTGATCCTGCGAGCTTCTTGAAAGTGCACAGAGTACATTGGCACACGCATGCTTGACAAGGAATGCAGCGTCCCGTACTGCGGTGTTCGCGACAGATTCGTAGGGATGCGACATCAGTCCGGCTGTAAATGTCCAAAACACCGCTCACGAGCATTCGCACTGCACGGGTTGTCGTAATGGAGAGTGGATGCAAGCTCGCAATGAGGTAGAGGCTTTCATTCGCGACGAGCAAGAGCGGTTCGAGACCAATCGTAGGCGATGGAGACGGCGTCAACGAGAACCCTTGCTTCACCTCCACGCTGATACGAGTAAACACGTCGATGGTGTAATTCAAAAGTCCATGCGTGTGTTCACCCCATACAGCCTCCAACACCGCCCAGTCGCCACACTTAGTTCCGCTCTCGATATTATCCTCCAGTGTGTGCATGATGACAGCTACAGCAACCCTGAGAGCCCGTATCCTGCCCTGATCCAAAATTGCGTCATGACCTTCTTTAGCAAACCCAACGAGTTCTTCTACAGCTCCACCAAGGCCCTCATCCGCGAGTTTAGCGGCGCGCTCTATGTCTGCTCGTTCTCGCTCGTTGATCCATGTTAGACTCCATGGTTCCCAGCCCTTCACGCAGCGAACAAAATCAGGATTGAGGAAACTTTGCGGGTTGGCTGCAAGCGCGAAAAGGAGGGACTCGGCATTGATGCCTGCAGTTGTGGGTGGGTCATTTCCGATTGTCATGCATTCCAGGCGGAAGGTCATTTGAGGTAGGAGTAGCAGGGGGGAGATAATCTAATACACTCGTCAGAAGTTGGGTAAAGTAATGATAACTATGACTTACCGCACGATATCCAGGAATTTCCTGCCACAAGCGCAAAACACCCAGGGTGCGCTCGCGACAATGCAAATTTGGAAGGCTGTCCGACCAGGCGTACACAGCTAACACTGAAGCAACGCCAACATATGCCCTAACGAATGCCATGAACTCCGAATGCGTTATTTCCTCAGAGGGGTTCAAGCCAGACATCAAATCCAGCGGATATACGCCCTCGTATGCCGGCGCATCTCTGATCTTCGCGAAAAGGTCCTCATGAGTGGTGATACACGATAGCCATATGCCAAAACTCTTCTCCTCCTTCCCGATGTCCTTTAAAAACAACGCTGCCCTGGTGTAATCTGCGTCTGGGACCCCGGACAACGCTTGTTCGAAGACTGTCCACGATCCTACCCGATCACTTAGCCGTCGACAAGCCTTCTTCATCTCGGGGGTCACTGTCGGCAGCGCAAGGACAGCTTGTAGGACATTAAGAAACCATGACGCCTTCAACAACCGCGATACATCAGGATTCGTGGATGCATCCAGAAGTGTGAATAGAGCGTCTTCATCCAAGGTTGATGAGTCAAATATCGTCTCGAGTTCGAGCGCTTGCTGCGAGGGTATGAAAACAAGTGTTATGCACCTGAAAATTGACATACCATCAAAGCCTGCGCAAATTCAGGAGTCTGCGAAGCAGAGCGGGAAAGAATGCCTGCAATGAGATACGATTGTGCATCGTCCTATGAAACGAGTTGATAGGCTTGGATAGGGATTGACTTCAGAAGACGTACCCTGGGGCCAACAGCCTCGGAGACCTTCTTTGCAAAACGATGCAATTGCTCTGATGAAACGTCATCCACCACAGGACGACTCAAACATCGGAACGCAGTATCTAAGTCGATGTCCATTTCTTCCTCGTTCAGGTCGGAGTAAAGATGCGGAAATTCAGGGAGTTCCCAGTCATCATTAGGTTGCTTGAGGCAGAACATAAGACGAATGACGAGGGAAAGGGAAGGCGCATTGGGAATGAGTGCCAGGAGATTCCTCCCAAGAGCGGTCGGGTCGTTACTCTTTGCAGCGTCTAAGGCAGGTACGAGGGGAACGGAGGAATGGATGGGTAAGGAGAGGGGAGAGTAAGTAGTTGACTTGGTTGGGGTATCTGAAACAACATCGCCGTATATTGCCATTGATACTGTTTCAAAGTCTCCACGTACAATCATTAAACGAGTCGCAAACTGAGAGTTTAGTTGGAAAAGACAAGATATAAATGACATTCAAGTTACCTCAGAGCCCATGTTCACTGCGTACTCCACTATACCGCCCGCGTATGGGATGACGGTTGGCATGAGTGCATTAGGTGCCTTGAGCTTTTGCTTAGCGTCCACTGATGAGCCCACTGGGTGGGCATTGAAGTAAACATCGAGAAAGAACGCTTCCGGTTCTGTGCGGCTGATTATATGGTTATGTCTATGTCACGCAGCGTGATCAGGAATAATTGCACTTACGCGATGATGTCTGGACACTGACCAAAGGGTTGAGCGTCTGTGGGAAATATCTTGATCGAGTGCACTCTGCTCGGTGACGAGAATCTGATAGCGGAGAGCTTGGACGGGCCTGCAGGACTGAGCGTGCACCATTGTAGCAGCATCATTCAAGCCAACTTGGATGCCTGAGGATGTTGTTTGGTTTAGAGGCTCCTGCCAAACATTGCAATACGAGTTCATGTTTGGATGTTCATATTGATGCTGCATTTGCATTTGCCGTTTCTTCACGTCAACATTTTCGCAAGGCTCGTCGTCTCTTCGTTGTCACGCATTCACTGTCTCTTCGCATCAACGTTTTCGCAAGGCTCACCATCTGTTAGTTGTCGTGCATTCACTAGGTCTCATCGCACCAACATTTTCGCAGGGCTTTCTGTCTCTTTGCTACCAGTCCCTTCGCTATCAATGCTGATACGAAGAGACGATGAATGCGCGTCTTTTCACATCAACATTTTTGGCGCCAGGGCTCCGTGAATAACTAGGCTCGATGCTTATGCACAGACCATCCCGAAGGCAGCGACAAAGTAGATTCGTTCTCCAGAGGTGCCATGTTTGAACCTCCTACTGACTTATTAGAGGGCAAGTCCAACAGGCCGCCGAAGCAAATAAAGATGAGCGTCCTGACTGTTGAATCTTCTTGAGTTTTCTGCGCTGCCGGACAGCTTCCATCCGAAAATGGAAGATGCACCATTTGCAAACCTATAGCTACTTCATCTTCGGTTTATAGCACTACAAACACTTCCTTCAAAACCGTCGAGTTCTGGCACCAGCCTCCCTACCACCACTGTATCATCACACGTTGCCACCCACTGACGGCTGCAAATGCAACTTAAGGAGCTCGTGGCGACAAACCCAGAGCTACACGAGCCGGAACCCCCCAAGAAACGACAACCAAGCTTTAAACCAATGTGAGTCACTGCGAATATCACCGCACGGCAAGTCAAGTCTGCTATTAATACGAAATCTTGTAAGACTCACGCTGCTCATACCATACCAGGAGCTTGTGCGCTCTCGACTGGCAACAGAATGGCAACTAAACGGAACCCGCGAGCATTTTTGCAACCCATTGGAACAAGCTCTCGAATACCGACAAAGAGGCATGTCACTGTTATTGTGTTCACGTCCATCATATTCTCTAACCTACCAATATCTTAGATGTACAAGCGCAAAGCCGCTGCTCGCGTGAATCTTGTTTTTTCTCATTCTGGATCCTGTACTGATACCCTCTTTTTCAGCTCAATTCTTCGCCATCTGCTCAAGGCGTTCCTGGCTCGGGTTGGTCTTTGTGTCCACGGTCTATGGACCCGAGGTGGATTGCCAGTGAGTGGATGTGAGGAGCGTGGATGGCAGCTTTCGTACGCGGTATGGCGCGAACTAGGATGGCTGGCGACCCGGATGAGCAGCGGATACCCTACCCTATATCACCATCATAACACCCATTCATGGAAATACCCGTCGATACTCGTTCTATTGCATTAGACGTGTATCTAAACTAAGCGAGAATACCATCTCAACAACTCTTGATATTTATCTGTTCCATCTCGAAAAGTGCCGGTTTTTTCTACAGACTTCTAAACGAGTCGATACAGTCTATAACTTGGATGTCTATCGATACATGTCCCTCCCGATTTTCAGTGGGAGTGAAGAGTTGGACGGAAAGCACTGCGAAAAAGTTAATGCAAAGAGACGGTGAATGCGTGTGACAGCGAAGAGACGGAGACCACTGCGAAAAGTTCTAGGGCTCCGTCAAGTTTCGAGAACGAGTTCATGTTTGGATGTTCATATTGACGCATTGATGGCCTCAATCGAAAAAGGCAGCGCACAAACTCAAGAAGCTTCAGCAGCCAAGACGTTCATCTTCAAAGTTTATTCGCTTCGGCGGCTGTTGGACCTGCTCTCTGATAAGTAAGTTGAAGGATCAAACACGGCACCCCTGGAGAACAGATCTACTTTGCCATTGCCTTCGGGAGGGTCTGCGCAATGGGCATTCGCTTTTCCATAGCTCAAACATGTCAGAATAGCTCATAAAAATTGTTTTCTAAACTGCATAAAAAACTCGTCAAAACTAGTTTTTGAGACTCGTGAAAACCCTCTGAGGATAAGCCTAGGTTTCACGAAGCCCTCGCGCCGAAATATTGATACGAAGAAACGATGAATTGCGTGCTAGCGAAGGCCCGCCGAACGGATGGAAGCCCTGCGAAAAGTTGACGGGAACAGACGGTGGCAGCGAAGAGAGAGGAGAAAGCCCTTGGAAAACGTCCGTGCGAAAGAGGACAGTGAATGCATGATGGTTGCGAAACGTCGATGTGAACAGACAGCGAGCCTTGCGACATCGATGCGAACAGACGGTGAATACATGATACCAGTGCACGCTGTAGAGCCGCCGAGTCAGAATATGGCTTCAGAAACCAGCGCGAATGATGACATCACAAGGTAGATCGACTATCGGAAGTGGAGTCGAGTTCGCAGCGCGGCGGCGGGCCTCCTCGGCTTCCTGGGCCCACTCTGCTGGCAAAAGCCGCTGCTCGTTTTCGTTGGCATCTGCATCATGGGTCTTTCGCTGAACAAGTGCAGTATCGAAATGCTTCATGGGGTGTGGAGCAATGACTGGCGAAGGTCATCCAGAAGTAGCGTTTTGTAGTTCCGCGATGCGATTGGTATAGTATGTTGTGCTGACTCGTATAGCGGACGAGAGGAGAGCTAACGCAAACAATACGTATTGTTGAAATATTGCAGGGTTTGTTGTGGAAGGGAAAAGTTGGAACTCGATTGTGTCCCGCGAATCTTCAATGGGCTGAAGCGATCGGAATTGATTAAGGTCCTTGAGCGTGTTGAACATATGCTGTATGGCACTTTGCCATGAGCCGACAGAAAGTCTCGGAGAGGCCGTCTATAGCCAAATATTCAACAACATGATAGGAGACGAAAAGTAATTACTTACAGTAGGGGTTTTCGTAGGCCACAGTACCATTAGCCATGACGTTCCATTGCGAGTAGGTACCAGCATCTTTAAGCCGTGGTTGAGGCGAGATTTCAGAAGTGATGTATCGCAGTGGCATTGTGGGATATATCACGTTTGGTGGGTTCCATTCGAGATCCGAAATCTATGAGCTCGGTACGGTATCTTGTAGTGGCATCAATGTGATTT
>NW_024538786.1:0-26709 GCF_016647635.1 Suillus subaureus | reverse complement strand
TTTCCCATTATTCTATTCGGGCGCGTCGCGTCAAATACCACGGAGACTTGGAGGGCAACTCACAATGGTGCTTGAAACCGATTCCAATAATCAGTGACCCCGTCAGCTATGACATCGTCAAGGATATCCTTCCTGACATCTCTCCCCGTCCTCCCTTGCAAGAATTTGTACTTTCGGACATTCAGAATCTTGTTTACACCGTAACGCGCTCAAAGACGTTATAGGATTGGAAGACTGATGGTTCCAATGAGGATGAAGAGTGGGGGCTAAGTACGAGTTTGACACCCAAGACAAGAGCCAAAGCAATAAACACCCCTTCGTCAGAAGGTGACGCCTTGGAATGAAGGCCATCATAGGGACCAATATTAAGAACCTCAGACCACGTCAAAGGATACTTGTCTATCGCGCGCTGTCCAATTGGTAAAGTAAGAGAATTTTACACTGATACGTATCCGACCTTAGCTCAGTTGGAAGAGCGCGAGACTGTAATTGGAAAAATGCCATCTTGAGGTCGCCTGTTCGAGCCAGGCAGGTCGGATTCTTTTTCTGGGCACACATCCAGCCTGAGTAAAATATACGTGGTACGCAAACACCTCTTCTTTTTCTTACTGCTGCGGGTTTTCTGGTATTCTCATTTTCTGATGCCATATATGTATATTTCTTGCATCTTTTAATCCATGTTAGAATTTTTGCCAAGCTTCCAGTGAAGCCCCTGCATCTGAGCAGTCTTGGTTTGGCCTCATGTGGCTCTGGCCATGACAGATAATGAGGCTTGGAGGACTCAGGTGGGTGACCCCTTGAAAACCCCCAAACGCTGAGTGTACTTGGCATCAGCTATCTGCCCCATGCCACATAATGATAAGCCATGACCATGTGGATTGCACACATCACTGGAGGCGGGCATCAGTAAAATATCATGTTACTTAAGCTGCCTTAAACAGACTAGGGTCGGCGTTGCCGACTTTTTACCTTGCGGAGCTCTTTCGCTTAATTTGACTTGCCCACAATATCAACAGGGCCAAATATCTTTGATTACTCGCCGTTCAGCGCACCACAACATTCTGAGCATGATACAAAAGGCTGTAAACTTTCATATGGGTCCATATTCACCTTCATTAAAACGTCTCTCGGTGTCTTCTTCCAGTTCTCGCATTCTTTCGTCTTCTATACGAAGATCTTCCAAAGGGTGTCGAAGGGGTCTACGATGCAGCTTAGCGTGTTCGAATTGCTGAAGACTTCCAACGCCGAATGTGCTTTTATATTTAGTATGTTTAATTCGTTATGTGCATTATTTATCGTTGATGAGTGTCTCATCAGTCGAACACCAATCTCGCGGCACTCCCCATATCTTCATTCAGACTGCGGCCGCTGTCCAAGAAGCCTTTGAGTCTAGCGGGTCTCGAATGATTTATACAGACTCTCCTACCATCCTTGCAGATCAAGTGTTATGTGCAGATCCAGCAGAGTTTAATCGTACGTCAGTTAGTTATATGTTGGCGTCTTTTACCCTAATTTATTACTGAGGAATCGCTCAGAAAATGGCACGCGACTTAGATACTACAGTGGTGTATGCAGATACACTTCTGTTAGCAGAACGGTTGAGAGATGCTGCTCTCAAAATTCCTCGAGTGGTCAGTTAAGAAATTGGTGCTTGGGCTGTTTGTCTGACAATTAACTTACGAACCTTCTGTGTTCTCTTTTGCCGCATTTTTGATAATGGTTATGTCGTTCGTTCGTCGTATTGTCCGCTGTGAATGAAGTCCATGACACCTGTTGTGATGAGATAATCTGAGTTAGTCATTTGCTCATATCTAATTGCGGAATGCGCCAGGCTGTTGACTTTTATACAGAAATGATGGCAAGCAGCTACATTTGTAGAATCGCAGGTCAGACGATCAATTGGAGTCGTGGTTCATATTCAGGCGAGTAGTCTTTGTCACTATGCATTTTTTCATATCTTGGACAGGTTTCAGGTATAAATCAATTTGGACGCATTCGCGCTCTCGTATGCTCTGGATATTGGAGCACATACCATCCTCGCATATGCTGTGTGATTTTGCATCAGCGTGGTTGAAACAACCTCGAGGTTAATTGTTCGCGCTGTTATCGAACCTCGGGCCGTTCATAGCATGGCATATGTGTGAGGGCCAGTGATGAAATGAGTTTGCCGGATGGATTTTAAAAAAGTAGTGTAATTATTGTTCGGGAGGATCGTTCTTGAAGATACTTTGTACCATTATCTCATTCGCCATAATGTAATTCTGTGCAGAATCAGCAATAACGCAGTCTAATTCATTTTGGTGTGTCTGGTGTCAGACGGTTCGCGATGATCACGTGTATATTTGTGATGTTTACCACCACAGGTCACGCCGCATTCATAGACCTTGCTCCGCAAGGTAACTTAACTCACACTTAAGTGTCTTATGTGAAAGTCAGTCTACCAATCGACTAAAATTTCAACTTAAACATGTTCAGAGAAAATTCATTGGGATATATTAATATACATGTTTTATTGTATTTCACACCGAAAAAACATGAGACATGCCAAGTGAATAATGCGGGGGAGAGCAAACAAGTTTTGAGCCAAGTCAATTAAGCTGACTAAGGCAGCTTAAGCAACATGGTGTTTTTACTGATGAGGTCCTCGCGAAGGCATTGGAACTACAGTATCCTATTGTTGAGGCGCCCTGTTTACCCCTTCCACCGGCTTCTCTGACAGTTGGCATAAGCGACAATCTGTTTATTCAGTCTTGCGAGAGCAATGCCAGCATCAAGGTCATGTATTGAGCTTATATCTCAGAGGGAGCTGACAGACTATGTTCCTGGGATCAAATACTAATATATTTGAGTTTTTGACGAGTTTTTGACATGTTTTTAACATGTTAAAAACGTGTCAAAAACCCCGGTGTTACAAACTCGGAAGTTTTTCACGGAGCCTAGCAAGAATTGCGCAAGTATGCGAGAGGGTATCATGATGCAAGCAGAGGGGACGGTATTAGTGCATGGTAGATGCCACGGCGTGACTACGCAAAGGTGACCGACACAGCAGTACTTGTGGCAGTAAGCAGGAGGGGGGTGCAGCGGGAGCCACTGGATCGGATATGCATTAATACCCGACTGTCATCAAGTGTGAAAAAGAAAGCGGTGCAGCGCCTGACCGGCCCGGTGGGGCTTTCCCATTATGGTAGTGATCGCCGAATTACTCAGTATCAGCACCATGCATGCATGACTAGTTGCGCACTCGATCCTTAGCTAGGCTACGTACAGTGGTTCACGTCGATCATACATTGGCACTGAATTACCGTTGAAACTGTGACTGTCTCAATGATATGACAGTACTGCCTGTGGGGGCTTGAGCTTGTAAAAATACATTAATTCTCATGACTGATCGATTTAAATATGGAGAAGTAAGTTCCTTCCCTGAGAACAAAGTATAGCTGTAACTAACATGTGCCCAAACATCGTGTAGAGAGATCGGTCTAACCAAAAAGCTACGTAGCTACAGTCCTAGTCACCATATCCGCACGCCCAAAAGCCCATAAAATCTTACATAGCGTACAAACATGCAATAATGCTTTGGCCCTAGATCCTGCCAGTGCAACTAAACTAGATTGCCTAGCTAAATAACGGAACGAGAAGCACTTAATTGGCTCAAAACTGAATGTGCTGAGGCTCATGCTCTTCGGGTTCAATGATCTCCCCCTGTGCATTTAGTGGCCAAAAGAGTTCCTGAAGAAGTTGTCAGGGTCATACTTCTTTTTCCACCTCGCACAGCCTAGCCCAGTTCTCGCCGTAGCAAGCAATAACTCGACCAGGAGGCTCCTGTCTGCCTAAGAACTGTCGGCGATGTAAATGAAAAAAATCAGATGTGGGTACGGAGGAAACGCATACGCTTGGCAAGGGGCCACCGAGCGTCACCGGTGCCAAGTCTCTGCAATCCACTAACGAACATGGGAGGTGAGTATAGGAACAAGTAACTCGATGATAATATCCTTACCTCCTCCGCGGAATGGACACAGCGCGGATCTTGGAATCCAATATCCCACTGATGCAACGCGGCAACAGTAAAGGAAGCCTGACGTTGCGCCTTCGGTATACAATTATCCTCGAAATCACCAAGTGCGCCACCAGCCAATTCGAACAACCACGCTGTGTCCAAGATGCAATAAGAGATCGAAAACGAGGACGGGACAAAAAAGACGTACTGCAGCCAACAGGCGTGCCCGCAAATTGAAGGACCGTCTTATTTACGATATCATCCGGAAGCGAGCTAATAAGCGCAGATCGTATGAACCACTTGTTTCCTGCTGTTAGTAGCAAACATCTCAGAAGACGCATGTTGATTCAATTAAATCTGCTGCTCACCTTTTCCACGGAGAACCTGTGCAACGCTGTCTTGCTGATGAAGGAACGACTTCTCATCGACCTCATTGAGAAGACACCGTCCACCGTCCCACGACGAAATGGCCTGTAAGAATTCCTGGCCCTTTATCTTGGGACCGACGTAACACATCTGGATAACAACTAAGGAATCCTGCCCTGCAGGGCCAGCCGTAAGCAGAACATTGGCATACAACTCCCGGGGAGCACCCTTGACGCAATCGCGAAAGTGCTTGATTAGTGATGGTGCAGTTGCGCTATGAAAACGACTGTGAACAGTAGTGTGAAGTTCCGATCCAATTCAAACAAGACAGTACTCACTATATGAGATTACCCGCGAAGACGACGGGAACTGGATAAGCTCTGGCTTTGTAACGTGTGACAATACCAAAGGCTGGACCACCACCACGCAGTGCCCACCACAGATCTAGACGTCAGTTAAGACAAGGTCAATAGTATTATATGTATGATACATACCTGGGTGTTCGTTGTGGCTGACCACGACGATTTGACCGTCTGCCAAAACGACTTCTGCTTCTACCAAGTTGTCACTGCTCAAGCCGTGAAGGCGGCCCAGGAACCCAAAGCCTCCCAAGATCATGATTGCTGAACCAACAGGATGAGCCGCACTGATTCGCTAGGTAAACGAGGATAAAAATCCGCGAAAAGAAAAAAGCTTACGATGGGACGTGGTATGGCACAACACTACGACCCCCAGCGAGTGACATCGCTTCTAAAGGGTTCGCCGCTGAGAACTGATCGATTTCTTTCTGTCTCTTTCCTGCACCAAAGGTCATGAAGGCATGAGAGTAGATGGGCATTGCGTAAGTCAAAATGCTAGTCTGAGCCTCGAGGAAACTCGGCGTAGCAAACAATGCGTTGGGCATGGACTGGGCAAGCCGGGAAGTGGAGGCAACAGGTGGTACGGGGTTGTTGGGTGTATCATCTAGATAGGAAAATGGATCATCCAATGATGATAAACATGGGGGCGGATTTGAACTGGTATCTGGTAGTGGATAAGGTGGGGCAACAGCGGTAGTGGCACCGTCCGTGGATGGAAGATTAAAAGCCAAGGGATTAGAAACCATGGCAATAGAAGAACCAGAGGAGTTAGATGATAACAATGTCGCGTTGGGGTCGTGACGACTGCCCGACGTCGCAGAATAGGTAGACATCTGTGGGGTCCTCACCGCAGGAGCTGCGAATTCCAACCTTCGTCGAGTGACGGGAGGACGATCAGCAAATGGGGCGGACGATCCTCCTGGGTACAGAAAATCTGCGACGGTTGCAGATGCCAGGTCGTAAGACCTCAGTTCGTCATCGTCTTCCCTTCTTCGCTTACTGCTAGCCATAGTAGCAGATCTATCTAGAAGCAGCGGGCCAGCTTTGACCTTCCCCTTGCTGCCAAGTAAAGGCATGTCTCGAATACTAGTAAAAGAGCCATCGGCAGCGGGAGGTTCAATGTCGATGTCGACGATCTTGCAGAGGTCGATAATTATGTCGCCTCCGACTGCCCAGCCAGCAGTGCCGTAGCCTCCGGCCTTGACAGAAGCAGAAATCGAATGCTTTCTGCAGAACAAGATGACTCTACGGATATAATTGAATATTTGACAGGTCTGAGAGTTGGGAACTTACTGGCTAACGTCTGGGGCGTCAAGGGGACATACGACAGCCATGGCGGAAACTTCGACGTCGCCATTAAACATTCGAGAATAGTCCAGAAAACTACAATGCCTATCAGAGGTGTCAGGAAATAATTTGAGGATACATACCTGGGATCACCTCTCCGGTATGCGTCTCCGCGAACGGTCGATCTTAGTTCTTGGTAAAGAACATCGGAAAGAGAGGGGAAGTTAGAAGCCGTATCAAGGGAAATCCCTTCCATGAGTCGTTCAAAGCAAGGTTGAAAGCAAGTCTAGAAGAGGGGAATAGAGAGGTTCTGATCAGCAAGGTACGAATCCGACTGGTTTTTAAGGAGGGGTCCGATTATAATTTCAGGTGAAAATAGCAAATAAATTGGATTGCTTGGGATCCTGCATAGGACAGCATGGAGATAGATGTGAGTAATGGGAGGAGTACTGAAGGCGATGTTTCATGAACCAAATTTTTGTTGTAGCTGAACGTTTGCGCCGCGGAAGTTATTTTGTTGCTCCAACATTTAATTCTAGATCGATCGGCCGGCATCAGTCTCCACCAGGATCAACGTTAACTTCAAGGTCACCCTGAAGTGCTCTAGCTGAGTCTTACAGGCTTTGTTGGGCGCGAGGTCAACGTTAATTTAATTAGCAAGTCTCGAAATTCCGAGTCGGTCACCAACTTGAACTCGAACGGCAACATCCGATCTTGCTTCTCTATAGCCCGATCCTTTCCCTGAAGCTTCAATGCTCACGTATTTCGAGTCCCAATTGGTCCCTTTGTATGGCAACAATGCCGCATGGCTATGGATTCTGGAATGTACGTCACGCTACACAGCAGCTTCTAGTACGTTGTAGAGTTTCTCACTATTCTCACCCCCAGAATGCTTGACCCCGTTGATATCATCATTTGAATACTCCTGGCCCCAATCGTCCATGGTTTTAGCGGTGCCACCCTCATTATTGCTGGAGCGTGTACTAATAAAATCAGCCTCGCGGCGAGCCAAGCTTAGGTTCTGATGGGTCAACTGCTGTACGTATTCCGAAGACTTACCTAAGGCTCGTCGAGGCACCATCCGTTCCAATCGCCTTGTCTGATTGTCTTGCCCTTTTTGGTAACTTATCGTGAGTTTCAATAACAGTTGTTTCACCGCGGCTGCTCAGTACTCACGTTTACTGCAGCGAGAGCGCTTCAATGATTATTTCTCCCGTCTTCCCTCCTAATTGACCTCGGGTGAAGTTATATTGAGACCATGGGTCTATGATCCAGACTCCAGGGGCGTATGTACGAGATTTTACTCGTCTCATTGAGGCATACGTATTATCATATTTACCCCTTCAGGTGTGTAAACGCTTGGTTCTAGTATGTCCGCAGCTCAGCTTCCACCGACATATCTGATAACGTCGATCAGCGGAGTCCCGCACACTCGCAACTCGAGAAGCTAAGAGGAGCCCAGGTGCTACCCAACTTGGGCAATGGCGCATGACTTCAGTCTTCGAATACTGGTGGCTGTTGGGCCATACAAAATGACTATTTGCAAACAGCTGCCCAACATCCCGGCACGTATGACGCTTAACATTCCTTACCAGTGCGTGGTGCCAGTGAAACCCTCAACGGCAGTTGAACACCATTTCCAACTTCACCTTCTAATGTTGGAGTCATCACCACGCAAGCTTCCCGCCGAATAAGTTCGGTTTTATCAGTTGGGGCGAACTCAAACTTTCCAACTATCTCCGTAAGAAAGGCCTGGATTTCGATCACCCTGAGTGAACGCTCATATTAGATTGACTCCACCGTTGCCGGACAACCCGTTAACACTCACGCGAAGCGCCATCCGATACATGATCTTGCTCCTCCCAGGAATGTCATTCTAGAAACAAATTGGGGTTCATGCGTGTTGAAAGATAGAGACCAGCGCTTACAGATTGGAGTACACTCCTATTGACGTCACCTTCTTCTCTTTGGCCGGGCCATTGAGCCATCTGTCCGGATTGAATACGTGGGCATCCTCGCCCAGAGCTCCTTGTTTCTAACCGATATGAACGCACCGTCAGAAGAAAGTATGTTGACGCTATGTGGAACTTCCTAACCGGTTATATGCTGCAAGTGATGCAACAATTCGGGTTACCCTTCGGAACCGGTAGCTCACGGATAACGTCCCCAGATCGCGTGGTGATTGGCTGTGACAACGGAATAACGTCATCTGGCTGGCGCATCGGTGTGCATGATATACGACACACAGAATCTCAGAGCTTCCTACAAGGACAAGTGCAATGTTATGACAGCCCAAATATTGCAAGCATGACGTCACGCACTTTCATCACAGCAGTAGTATATGGCATAGCGTCAAAATCAGCGATTGTGAAATTGACATCGCCGCGTGCGTGCACAGCGGCTTCTGTTTTCCATATCTCTGCCCGGAGACGGGATTGGATCTCAGGCCGCTTGGCTAGCTCGAGAAGCGCCCAACTGACAGTGTTCGAGGTCGTCTCATGACCTGCAAAGAGGATGGTGCTGTGCCAATCCGTGATCGGAAAGCTGTGCAATTACGACAAACGGAACGGACCCACCGCATCTGAGCAAACAGTTCTTCTTCCGTTAACTTCGCCTTTGCATCCGTATCCATATTGGCTTTGACTGTGCTATAATTAGATGGCCTAGATCTGAATGAGGCTGTTAAGACCCACCAAGTAAGCTAAAGACATCTCGGCTGCCCTTGCCCTCCAATAGCATCTCTGCCTTGTCTTTCACCAACTGCTTTGCAACAGATGTCGCCAGGTCACCTGTCTCACGCATGCGCGTGACACGTGGGTTTTTGCCCTTCTCTACGAAGTATTCCATAATCTGGGGTGGGATATACTTTGAAATCTCCTGAAAGAGTACCTCCCCATCTGACGGGGATCCAAATGTGTCAGTCCTATTGCAGTGAGTCACATTCAATTCAGGTCAGTTAAGGGAAAGCCAAATGCTTGGCAAATGTTAAGACTGACATTACATTCCTGTATGAGCGCGCAAGGGCACTTTCATTATTGTCAATGGAGCTGAAGCGGACATCAAAAGCAGCTGAAAAGGAGATAAGAAAAGGTACTTGTGTACTCTGGATACCATGTACCTTCGCCGATAGCATCCAAGGTTGCGCGGGACAGCCAGGCAGGAATATTGAACACTACTGACCCCTCCTTAGAGTCACTGATGATCTCCATCCATTTGTTGCTCATCTGTGAAAATTTACGTTATTGACGGGTGTTGAGTGTATTGAGTGACTTCGATGCCTACAGACTCGGCACAGTTCTTGAATAATAATAAGAATGCTTTAGACTCTGGTCCACCAAATCCAGGGAGCATGACTCTTCTGTGTCGTTTGTGATCGTCACCTTCAAAAGTTAATTACAGATCATTCCATGTTTTGAGTTGATGGCTAAAGACCTACCCTCCGCCCAGATAATCCCCTTTCCGTTGATCAACTGGGAGAGGACACGGCGATCAGGCGGTCTTGGAAACCGATAGGCTGACTTTGCAAATATGTATTGCAGGGCGGCCGGGTCGGAAATCATCAATTGGTCTTCCTATGAGTCGGCGGAAGATGAGGAAATGTATGCTACAAGTCTGGATTTCATTACATACTCCAAAAGAGCCCTTGAAGCGAACGACATTCCCATACTGAGCTTGCCACTTGAAGTCAGCTTCCGCTGCCTGACCTTGGTAGAGTTCTTTCAGATTCCCTGGTGGTCATATCAGCAGCGGATGGATCCAGCAAGAGATAATAGCATACCCATGATAAACGATGCAGACTTTGGACCAGGAACGTCTGCCAAAGAGATATGAGTGTATCGACGGTACATCCCATAGACAATCGCTAGAGCTGTAAAACCAGCAGTGATAAGAACAGGATTCATGGTTGCAAGAGATACGATTTCAAAAAGCATGTAAAGGCAGCTCTATTAATGTCTCTCGTATGGACTAGATGACACTTAAAGCATGATGCACATTCCTCAGCAGCGGCGCGTGCATCGGAAGGAACAGGCCCAGAAGTTGCCTATTCCTAATCTCTTTACAAGTTGATGACTGCGTGAATTCGGTGCCGACGATACGACTTGGGCTGCAAAGAGAAAAAATAGATCTATATGAAGCATGTTGTAGGGCTTTACACCGAAGATTCATCATTCTGTAGGTGGTGGGTCAGTTCCAGCTCTCGGGAATTGCTTACACACTGTCGGCTAAGACATTCAAATCCCTGCCGGTCGGCGTATTTTTGACTCCCGCGCTCTGATTGCAGCCACCACAATTCGACAGTCATCTTCTTATCATGAAAGAACGACACAAAGATGACATAGTACTTACTCGTGTCCCCGCGAAACAAGGTCACGAGCGGTCCTCCAGGAGCGCTTCGCCGAGACTGACGGTCATCCATTGACACTTCTCGGGGTAGGGTTGCCATAATACATGACGAATCATTAATTATTCGGCCCATGGCCTAGTTATCATTGGGGCATGACGGTCATATCTTTTGGGACTTGAGTGTAGTCTCCCGTAGTCAAACCATATAGAAGGAATATAGTCGTGCCTTCTGTATATGATGAATGACGTTGAATTGAGTAGGACGATGGTCTAAACGTTGCGGTATCAGGAGGCTCTTGCCTGTTCTCGCAAGGCCACGTGTCAGTGGTGGTGGCAATGCAGCTGGCAGGCCTGAACGTTGAACACGACCACAAATTACTGGCACGGTCTTCAAGCGTCAAGCTGGACTCGCATGGACTTTTTATCGCAGACCTACATCGCCCTTCGTGGTCCAACAGGCGCCCCTCAGTCTGCGCAGGACACGATCGCAAAACTTAGTGACCGGTTGTCTCCTTCTACCCTCCTTGCAGACAGACGCGCTGCTGTCCTTGCTTTGAAGGGTTTGGCTCGCGATTGCAAGGAAGATGTTGGTGAAAGGGCCCTCCCTGGTCTCCTCGAAGTCCTACAGAATGATGCGGAAATAGACGCGGAAATAGCGAAGGCCGTGCTCGAGACTATTACCCAGCTCTGTGAACCCGACGACGATTCCAAGGACCTTGCGTTGAAACACACAGACTATGTTATCGGAAACGATCAGGCAGTTCATGTTTTGTTCTCCCTCCTTGGTGACACGCACTTCTATACCCGTTATGCGACACTACAGTTGCTCTCGGTACTACTACAGAACCGCCGTTCTCAAGTTCAGGGATATTTCCTGAAGGCCCCTGCTGGTGCCACCAGTGTCATTGCTGTCCTGGAGGATAAGCGCGAGATCATTCGTAATGGTGTGTATTTTAGTTGCTCCATCTCGTCCTACGCGTGGTACACTGGTAGACCTGCTCTTACTACCTGTCTCGACAAAGCTGGATGTTGAACATAACTCAGTCTCCTCACGTAGCCGTGTTCATCCTTAAGTTCCACCTGTAGCAAGGCTTTTAAACGACAGTATCCGACGCAGGTCTACCTAGGCCGGCATAAGACTCGTTGATTACCCTCACTAATGCCAATACACTTTCAGAAAGCATTGTCATGATTCAAATGCTTATTTCTCAAAGCCCTGACATACAGAAGGTGCTTGCCTTTGAAGGTGCATTTGAAAAGCTCTTCAATACTGTCACACACGAAGGTGGATTGGAGGGAGGTGTAATCTCACAGGACGCACTTCGATGTGTCGACAGTCTGCTTCGGTATAATAGCTCAAATCAGGTGATTAATATTCTCTGCTTGAAGTCCATTCCATTGATCTCTACGATAGAGTTACTTCCGCGAAACGTCTCTTCCAGCATTGTTATGCTCCCTCTTGCTCTTACCGTCCAACCTTTCCCTGCAAGATTCAGCTCCACAAGAGTTTGCACTGCAATTTTGGGACTCACAAAAAGTGGTAAATGTGTCACTGGTACTTGGTATCATGGGAATGTTAGTCGGGTCGAAAGGCAGTGTCAGTAGATTCCAATATTTTTCCTACATTTGTTTCATAGTTTCCTCAGAGCCAAGAACTATCCGTCTTCATACGAGGCTTTGTCGAACTAGCCCTCGCATCCAATGCACCAACATCCCTCAAGACTCAGGTTCGTTTTTTACGGCAAGCATCTCACAATACAAAACCTGATTGTATGTGTGCGTTAGGCGCTCCATCTCCTTCCTAGCACGTTGACTCTCCCGCTCTCGGAGGTGATTTTGACCCCCTATATGCCTGTGCCCGAGACACGGGGAGAAGAATGGGACAGACTGGAGCCGGCGTCCGCGCTTGATGCACTGGTAGAGCTTGCACTCCACGGAGAGTACAATGGGCTATACAGTGATAGTCGTACCAAGGAGGGACTTGAGCTAAGGAGCGCAGCTGTGATTGTTTTTGATGTGTGTCATTGTCCTCATCCTCCGGCAGAAAGGGTCGGTATTGATACACTATAGAGCTTTGTGCGGAAAGAGGACATCAGACAGGCCATTGTGCAAGGGATGCTTCCTCCCCAACGTAAGCAACATCTTCCATGCCAGGCAAATACGATTCAGATTGTATTCACAGAACCAAGTGAGGTTCCAATGATATCGCCTCTTCTGCACTCTCTCTGCCTCTCCCCATCGTCCCCTCTCAACATCGCTAATGTGACCTCTACTCATCTCGCCACACTCCTCTTTGCTCACCTGCTCACCGGCTCCCCAAGAGCAAAAACCGCCGCCCGGTCTATTAAGCCTTCTTCCAACATTCCGGGGGGGACTTCGAGCCAAGGACCACTTTTTGTCCCTGCGGATAGTACTCCAGTGCCAACGCCCCCAGAAGAGGACGAAGAAGATGCCCCGCAGAGTTTGTTGCACCTCTTTGCCGAGAACCTCTCATTATGCTTCCTATCTCGCTTTCGGGCTGAGGACGACCGTGAGGAACGCGAGTGGAATAGATTGATTGTCGGGTACATCTGTCTGCTTGCGCAGTGGCTCTGGGATGACCCTAAAGCCGTGAGGGAATTTTTAGAAGCCGGCGGGCTGGGCACAGTGAGTCTTCCGCCCGATTCTGTGAACACATGCGAGATCTCAGGAACCCATAGCTAGTGGAGCCTATTAATCAGACTTCTGAGTCGGAAGATCTCATCCCTGGACTTTGCACCTTTCTACTGGGCATTTGTTATGAGTTCAATCGGGAACCGGGAGAGATCACTCGGCATGTGCCTTTCATCCGTTGTCTTTCACGCGTTTTTATATCCTCGTATTCAATAGCGCTACCATCCATCCCATTATCTCTCGGTTGGGCGTAGATGTGCTTCTCGGTCATATGACTCGCGTACGAGAGCACGACTGGTTCAAGTCTATTGGCCCTGAATCCATGGTACTCCGTTATCCATCCAAGGCACTCCAAAACACTCCACCCGCCGAACAGGAAGGCGAAATCTGGCTTGACTGGTCTTTCGTTGACTTCTGGAAATCAAATCAACGTGCGCTGCCAGGTCTCTATCGCATGACATTGATCTGATGACTTCTTTAAAGATACCATCCAGAGGGGTCTGGCAACGGACCCTAGCACTCTGGCTTCATCGTCAGGTCAGTAGCGAGACAGGGACTATCACCAGCTACGTTGACTTACTTGCGGTAACAGGTCCAAGTGCAGAGTCCGCGATGCTCATCAATTCTCTCAAAGACGTCATTCGCTCTCAGGTGCAGGAGATAGACGCATTGCAACTTCGTCTCAAGGAGTTATCGGCTACTGAAGCTCGGGTACGTGGTCATGGATGTATCCGGATGCTGCTGCTTACTATGATTGACCGACAGTTGGCTGACTCAGAGGCGCGTGTTGCGGAGCTTGAGGCTGAGTTGCAGACATCAGATAGCAAGAAGAGGGAGGTAGAGAAGGAGCAGGAGGATCTTCTGGTCCTCCTCGACGACGTGAGTACTAAACGCAGACGAGACAAGCAGCAGATGAGAGAAGCAGGCATGGAAGTTTCCGAAGACGAGGCAGATGATGACGATGACGATGAAGATGAGGGAGGTGAGGAGTAAGGATCAGTACCAATCGATTTTTATTTCTGCTAGGGCCCTACCTCATCTCAACATCTCACCTTTCCAAACTACCTCGAGTACGTAGACTTAGGCGTGATACCTGTGTTCTCCCCGAGGTTGGCAGCATGACTTGAAAGCCAATCATTGCACAAGTCTCCTTTGTCCAGCATTCCCCCGTTCCAAGCACCTATGTTCCAGTTTAAAGCTACGGAGAAGTGAGATCCACACGACAGAAAAATGACATGCATCCTTGAGGTGGCTGGCATGGACGACACAAAGAGTCTGCAATTATATCACCCACAGCTAATACTAATGTTCCTCGGACGACGTAGTGGAATGCATGTATGTAAGATATTGGCCGTCTGAGTTAGCCAAGGCATGAGGCTGACATAGAGTATGTTGACATAATAGATGCATTCCAGATATATCACCTTTCTTGCCTCTTGCTATGTACTATACTAAAGTTGCTGCAGTCCAGTTCTGAACCCACAGAACCAGTTCCAAACCTCGAACTGGACTGTGGTTCGGTCCAGTAATGGTTAGGGTTCAGGAGGTCCAGAGGTGGTTGGGTTCACAGTTCAGAGATAAGTGGAATTTGAGAACTGTACACAGACCTGTTCAAACTGTGACCAAATTGCTATAGATATTTTTAAAAAAGGTAAACAGAGTCTGTCTACCAGTATTATCACTGGTGGGGTTTTTCAAAGGTTTTCAATGTTTGAAGTGTAGTACACTTGTCAAGAGGTTTTTTAAATCACAGAATATTTCTGTGCAGTGCACAGCTTGCGATATGATGATCAACAAATTTTGAAACCCAATACCCATTTTAAAAAACCCCATCAGTGATAGTACTGTAGGTTAGTCTGTAACTGTACAGTTGTAATATAATGTATAAACCCTAGTTACCACTTGTATTTTCTCTAACTTGAATCTACTCAGTTCTCTCTGATACTTGAACTCTAGCTCCTTGGGAAGGAGGCTAGCCATTGTCCTATTTGAACTCTAGATCCTGCGGGAGTCTAGACAATTGCTCTTGAGGGAGGCATTAACTCAATAAAGGCTTAGTCCTTGATTGATCCTGATCTTGATTCCTTTATTGGAATGACGCTCTATCCGAGTTCATAACAGGTTCTGCCAATGCCAACAAAAAGCCAAGGTTGTCAGCATGTGGTGGCAGTCCAATATCGCGTGTCACTAGTAATTGGACAAGCTCTAAAGCAGCAAAGGATGCCACTAGCACTGCTGCCTTCATGAATTTACAGTGGCTCAAAAAACTGTCCGCATGTTTTGACATTTTTCACTATGTATGATATTGTGTGAGAACTCACAAATGCCTCAAGGACATGCTTATACCACATTGTAGTATGGCTTCAGGGCTTTCATTTGAGCCCTACACTGTGGGAATCGGTGGAGATATGGTGGAGATACAAGGCCCACAAAATGGTGACTCATGTGGACAGTTTTTTGAGCACATATTAAAACTATATAAATCATCATTCATGACACCATAACAATCATGCCACCATTAAATAAATTATAAAGTGGTGTCATTATGTCATTTTAAAACCATATCTAACTATACAAACCAAAAATTTCCATATGTCATGGTTATATTCACCATGAAAGCCACCCCCCCTGCTCAAAGGGATAATATCCTCTCTCTTTCCTATTCTGGCCTCTCTGCTTGTCAAATTTCCTCTAGAACTGGAGTATCCAAGTCCACTGTGGCCAAGTTCATCAAAGAAAGTCACACAGACAAGGAAAACTTCTGTGAAGGGTGTCCATCCAAGCTCACCTGTTACAGCAACGGTTGCCCCCTATCATTTTCTCTGTTATCTCTCGTTGTATTACGCCATGACCGCACTTAACCATGCCATCACTAGGCTATTCCCTTCTTCCGTTTACACATGTATCACAGCGCGACCGCCTCGTGCCATCGTTAGCTGACGTCATTCTTCTTATCTCTGACTCGTCTCGATGACGTCATTCTTCTTATCTCTGATTCGTCTCGATGACGTCATTCTTCTTATCTCTGACTCGTCTCGATGACGTATGCGTACCAACCCTATATAAGCAGGTCTTGTACTTAGATTATCTTCACTTTAATCTACTAGGTTTCACCCAGAACACCCTTCGCTTAAGACCCCCAATCTTAAGTGTCTAGTACCGATATTCAAGTCAGAGACACTCTCTCCGACTTGTCTTAGAAGACCCTTACATTTGTGAGGTTAACGACCCGGCTTTAGACGTCACTCTTATTGAGTGTCTATTGTCGAGCCCATCCTAGTCGACCTACGGTTTACCGTAACAAAAGATTAAAGTCCACCACCGACCCTCTCCCATCAAGAGAGGTTATACAGAAACCCAGACAGAACTCAGAGAGAGAACGAGTAACGTTCCCCTGAACCAAAGACATCACTCGACCAGACGCTCAGGATGTCCGCCACTATCCCAGAATTAAAAGCCGGAGCTCCGTCTACTTACGACGGGAGCCCTCAGCAGGCACTACGTTGGTTGTATGCAATCAAGGCGTACTTCGCACTTAATGCTACAATTTACAACACCGATGAAAAGAAGGTCATTACTGCTCTCGCATATATGACAGAAGATAGCGCCATGGGTTGGGCACTCACCTTCTACACTGAAGTTGATAACACCACCGCCAAGTCCTACGGAACTTTCGCGAACTTCGAAACCAAGTTCAAGGAAGCTTTCGTACCCGCTGACGCCGTCGGTACCGCCATGAACAAGCTTAGAACGTTGAAACAGACGGGTGATATCACATCCTACATCGCCAGCTTTAAGACTCTTGCTGCTCAAGCTGAAGTCAAGCAGGACGCCGTCCTTATCACGTTCCTCAATGACGGACTAAAGAAAGGGATCGTTAACTCCGTCTACCAAATGGAAACCATCCCAACCGACTTCGACAAATATGTCGCCGCGGTCGTCAGACTCGACAGTAACTACCAAAGGGGTGTCGCATTCAGATCCAACCATCGAATGACCACCAAACCCTCTGGACAGCGCTACGTACCCAGACCCTCCATTGACCGACATGATCCAAATGCCATGGAGGTAGACCGACTTACCGAAGTCGAGAGAAATGAACATATGAAGAAAGGGCTTTGCTTCACGTGTCATCAGAAAGGACATATGACCAAAGCATGCCCAAAGAAGAAGAAGATCCCGGTTCGCAGAGAAGAAATAAGCGATACCGAAGAAGAAGGAGAAGATACAACAATCCGTCGCATTGCCGAGGATTTTTGATCTGGAAGACGGGATCGACGTCCGTATCTTCCGATGTACCTATAAGACTAGTACAGAGTATAGGAATCAGAAAGGAACTTCGTGTTCCCATTTCCCTCATCTCCAGGACACGTCTTAGAACCGTCGAAACAACAGCAGTTGTTGACTCTGGCGCCGCCGGAACCTTTATCTCAGAAGAGTTCGTCAAAACCCACAACATCCGGACGCATAAACTATCAAAACCATTCCGGGTTACAACTGCGGATGGCAGTTATGCGAAGGGGGGCGCTATCACTCGATATTGCGTCCTCATCGTCAAAATAGACAACCGATCAATGGTCGGAAAGTTTAATATCACGCGACTAGGTCGACGTGATCAGATTTTGCTTGGGATCCCTTGGCTACGTGCCATGGACCCAGTAATCCGATGGAAAGCGGAAACGCTTGAGCTCTCTCGAACTGAGAAGAGTGACCAAATCGAAGAAGATGTTGATCAAGATCGAAAGAGGAACGGACTACCTCTCCTCTTCCGGAAGAAGAAAGCGAAAGAAGAACCAATCCCAGTTGTAGTGCTGCCGAAGGCGCCTCCTAGGGAAAAAGTTGAACAGCGACCACCGCAGGCCACAATAGAAGAAATCGCCGACGAAGAAGTAATTCCTCCAGAGTTGCCAAATTTAGATCCCATACCAGACGACGACGATGAATCCTTCGACACGAAAGAAGACGTGTGGACGACAAATTACGCACCACCCGTGCGAGAAATCTCCACCTATCATCTAGAAGATGATGAGTTCCTAGTCGAGTACCCCGCCGACGCCTCTGAACTTCGGGTAATCACCAACGTTTCACTTGACACTCCTTTAACGAAAGACGGCACTAGTATCGCTGAACAACAACCCAAGATCCCTTCCCTGACACCGCCCGTTGAATACGCGAAGACTAGTAATAAAGCTCAGCAGTTTGCGCTAGCTGCCGGACTCGAACAGAAGAAGAAGTCATTCGAGGAACTCGTCCCCTCTTATCTTCACGACTTCGCCGACATCTTCGCAAAGGATGGTCTGAATCAATTGCCGCCAGAATGACCTGGTATCGATCACTGGATAGAAACCAAACCAGGTTTCATTCCTAAAACGTCTAAAGTATACCCACTATCTGAAAAGGAGCGGGCAGCGGTCAAGGCATTCATCGATGAAAACGTGCAGAAAGGCTTTATTTCCGAATCGAAATCACCGCAAGCTAGCGGTTTCTTTTTCGTAGGAAAGAAGAGCGGAGATCTTCGTCCTTGCCAGGACTACCGATATATTAACGAATGGACCGTCAAGAACGCCTACCCACTGCCACTCCCACTCTCTCTGGTCGCTCGGTTACATGGTGCCAAGTATTTTACGAAGATGGACGTCCGGTCTGGATATAACAATATCCGTATTCATCCAGAAGACCGATGGAAAGCCGCCTTCACTACAGAATATGGACTTTTTGAACCTAACGTCATGTTCTTTGGCCTTTGCAATTCCCCCGCCACCTTCCAAGCGTATATGAACAGAACGTTCCAGCAGGAAATCAATGAAGGATGGCTGGTTATATACATGGACGATATCCTCATCTTCTCCAATGACCTCGACTCCCACCATGAACGCACCCGGCATATCCTTGAACGAATCCGTCACGAAAAGCTTTTCCTTAAACCGGAAAAATGCACGTTCGACGCAGAAGAAGTGGAGTACCTTGGAATGATCATCCGCCCCGGATGTGTAGCAATGGATGATGCCAAAACGAACGGTATTCGCGACTGGCCCGCCCCTACCTCGGTCAAAGAAGTTCGGTCTTTCTTGGGTTTTTGCAACTTCTACCGAAACTTCATTTCCCATTATTCCGACATCGCTAGACCGTTGATAGACCTCACCAAGAAGGACGTTAAATTCCAGTGGACCGACCAATGCAAAGCTGCATTCTCGGAACTGAAGGGATGCTTTTGAAGCAACCTGTACTCCGCAACCCCGACCCTACCAAACAGTTCGCGGTTGCCACTGATGCATCCCTAGTCGCCACCGGCGCTGTACTACTCCAAACCGATGACAACGGTGTCTATCATCCATGCGGATATTTGTCCCAGACATTGAATCCCGCAGAACGGAACTACCAGATCTTTGATCGCGAACTCCTCGCCGTTATTCGCGCATTGACCGAATGGCGTCACTACCTAGAAGGAAATCCCCATCCTGTCATCGTATTCACCGATCATAAGAACCTGTTATATTTCAGAACGGCGCAGAAGTTAACACGCCGCCAAGCAAGATGGCAGTTAATCTTGTCTTGTTACGACATTGAACTGCACCACGTTGCAGGAACTAAGCTAGTCGCTCCCGACGCCCTATCCCGCCGTCCCGACCACGGATCAGATTCCGCCAATGATAACACCAACGAAACCCTTCTCCCTGATTCTATGTTTGTCCGCCTTCTTGATACTGAACTCATGGCGACACTCGTGAACCCCGACCCCTCTGATCCCGATCCCATCTTCACTGCCGCGACCGATGCACTGGATGGCCTGTCCCTTCCTCCCATGAAATCCGCCCTCGCTGATTGGAAAATCACCGACGATATCCTCTATTATAAAGACCGCGCCTACGTCCGGCCTGCCGGACGGCATCTTATCTTAGAACGATGTCATGATCACCCATCCGCCGGCCATCCTGGTCGTTTCAAGACTGAAGAATTAGTTAAGCGCGATTTTTGGTGGCCCGCTATGGGCACCTATATTCGCAAATACGTCGAGGGTTGCGCCCTCTGTCAACAGATGAAAGCCGACACCCATCCTACGACCCCTCCCCTTGTCCCTATCCCTTCCGTTGCCGCCGCGCCCTTTACTCAGGTCTCTGTCGATCTGATCACCGACCTTCCCCCCTGCTCTGGTTTTGATTCGGTCATGGTCGTGGTCGACCATGGGCTTACGAAGGGGGTAATTCTTATCCCATGTACTAAAACCATCACTTCCGAAGGGGTCGCCAGCAAATTTTTCAAATACGTCTACCGCCGGTTTGGCCTTCATGAGAAAGTCATCTCCGATCGCGGTCCGCAATTCATATCCAAGTTCTCCAAAGCCCTTGCCAAACTGCTAAAGTATGACATAGCAGCCTCGACCGCCTACCACCCTCAGACCGATGGACAGACAGAACGGCTCAATCAAGAGCTAGAAACCTATCTCAGAATCTATTGTCGGAACAACCCTGAAAACTGGGTAGAACAAATCCCTATGGCGGAATTCGTCCATAACCATCGCAAACACGACTCCCGTAATGCCTCTCCATTTTTCCTTATGATGGGATACGAACCACGAGCTCTCCCACATGTTCTCCCCAGCTCCACGGTCCCAGCCGCAGAAGAAAGACTCCGCACGCTCCAAAAGTCAAGAGAAGAAGCACTCTCTTGCCACAACCTTGCAATGCAACGAATGGCAGAAAGAACTCGCGGACAAAAATACCGTCCATGGAAAGTTGGAGATAAGGTTTGGCTATCCGGGAAGAACCTAATCACGCAGTTACCATCGCGAAAACTCGCCCCAAAACGATACGGTCCATTCCCAATCACCGCCGTCCTATCCCCTATCACATTCACACTCCAGCTACCACCCCAATGGAAGGTTCACCCCACGTTCCATGCTTCTGAACTATCATCCTATCACGAAACAGAAGTTCACGGGCCGAACTTCCTTGATCCTCCCCCTGACGTCATTGATAACGAAGAAGAATATGAAATTGATGCGATCTTATCGCACAAAGGGACGGGTAAACGAAGACGCTATCTCTTATCATGGAAGGGATATTCATCAGCCAGTAACGAGTGGGTTCCAGAAGGAAATCTCGCTAATGCCTCCGACGTCCTTAATGCCTATAAAAAGGCTCACGGATTGTGATTCCCTCCAGAATGTCCTCCATTGAACGACTCCGCCTCTGTATCCTCCGTATCCAGGAAATCACCGCTGCTATGAACCTCGCCGCTGAAAGAGAAGCACACCCCGTAACACTCCAAGAATATCAAAACGCCACCGCCGCCGACTTCGCACGACATGCATACTCCCCCGTACCCTCACCGGCTTCTAACACCACCCTTACCCTCACCGACGACTCAACTCTTACCAACTATTTTTCGGTCATTGACCAAGTCGAGACTAGCGCTCTATTTGAGTCAGCTATCACTTCCCAGCAGTACGCCATTGAGATTGACCGCCTCCTTGGGGAAAGAGGAGCAATCTCTAGCGGCCTCATCATCAGAATTATCCGAGACGCCAGTCTCATCGAACGCACCGCCGCCCTCCTCGATGATGAACGTCATCAAACTATTTTTCGTCATCTGCATATACGTATTCGTAACACCGCCATTCGTCTTCTCCCAGAAGATACCAGAGACGCTATCAGAGAAGCCATCCACATCGTCACCGAGCGAATCGCTCTTAACCCCATCGCAAGACCACCATCACCCCATGTCGCCGTCCCCGTACCACAACCAATCTCCGCCGAAGTCACGGCTCCCGCTTCCACTACCATGGATAGCCCGGATAATAATATCCCTCCTATTGCCGTACTTAACGTACCGACTTCTCCTTCCCCTGACCCAGTCACACGCACCAAACGACGATTCCCGTTAAAACGAAGATCCTCTCGTCTAGCCGCCAAGCGCGCCGCATCCGTCTCCCCCACTAAACCACCGACCAAAAGATCACGGTCACCGTCTCCCCCAGAACAATCCTCGTCTGTCACTATTGTAAAGACGGCACCGGTCGACAACGTCATATGTCGTAACTGCCACATCGCTGGCCACCGTCACAAGAACTGCCCTGCGTACTATTGCAGGGTTTGCCGAGAATACGCGCCAGGCCACCTGTCGGTCTTTTGCAAAGACCTGAAAGGAGAAGCGGTCATTCCATTAGTATGGACTGACGTCGGTTTCTACGATGCGCTCGCTCGTTGGGAGATCGAGCAAGACGGTATCGCTCACGCCGAAGAGATGGCGCAATCCCTCTCCATCACGGAGGAGCAAGACGACCTCCTCCACTCCAACTACGACGCCGACCCTATTTACTGGGCCAACCAGGATATGTGAAGTCGGTGACTTCATCGCTAAACGAGGGGTAATGTTACAGCAACGGTTGCCCCCTATCATTTTCTCTGTTATCTCTCGTTGTATTACGCCATGACCGCACTTAACCATGCCATCACTAGGCTATTCCCTTCTTCCGTTTACACATGTATCACAGCGCGACCGCCTCGTGCCATCGTTAGCTGACGTCATTCTTCTTATCTCTGACTCGTCTCGATGACGTCATTCTTCTTATCTCTGATTCGTCTCGATGACGTCATTCTTCTTATCTCTGACTCGTCTCGATGACGTATGCGTACCAACCCTATATAAGCAGGTCTTGTACTTAGATTATCTTCACTTTAATCTACTAGGTTTCACCCAGAACACCCTTCGCTTAAGACCCCCAATCTTAAGTGTCTAGTACCGATATTCAAGTCAGAGACACTCTCTCCGACTTGTCTTAGAAGACCCTTACATTTGTGAGGTTAACGACCCGGCTTTAGACGTCACTCTTATTGAGTGTCTATTGTCGAGCCCATCCTAGTCGACCTACGGTTTACCGTAACATCACCTCTACTGATAGGAGGGCTATTATTCAACATATCACTACAGGAAAGGCTGATAATGCTGTCCAGGTCACCTATCACATCAATTCCACCATCACATTCCCTGTCTCTTCACACACTGTGAGAAACATTCTCAAGACAGCTCATCTCAGGTCAGTAACAAGGAAGAAAAGGCTCTCCTCTCTATCACACATATGCAGAGAGGACTAGCACCCTTCTTTTTTCACATATATACCTTGCCATCTGACCCAATCCTATTTATTGTGGTCTTATATGATCATATAACATGCTTCCAGTCCATGTAATCCAATTCTGATGGGCTAAGGCAAAGGTTAGTTATCTCTGTTTATGTGTGATAGAGAGGAGAGCCTTTTCTTCCTTGTTACTGACCTGAGATGAGCTGTCTTGAGAATGTTTCTCACAGTGTGTGAAGAGACAGGGAATGTGATGGTGGAATTGATGTGATAGGTGACCTGGACAGCATTATCAGCCTTTCCTGTAGTGATATGTTGAATAATAGCCCTCCTATCAGTAGAGGTGAGCTTGGATGGACACCCTTCACAGAAGTTTTCCTTGTCTGTGTGACTTTCTTTGATGAACTTGGCCACAGTGGACTTGGATACTCCAGTTCTAGAGGAAATTTGACAAGCAGAGAGGCCAGAATAGGAAAGAGAGAGGATATTATCCCTTTGAGCAGGGGGGGTGGCTTTCATGGTGAATATAACCATGACATATGGAAATTTTTGGTTTGTATAGTTAGATATGGTTTTAAAATGACATAATGACACCACTTTATAATTTATTTAATGGTGGCATGATTGTTATGGTGTCATGAATGATGATTTATATAGTTTTAATATGTGCTCAAAAAACTGTCCACATGAGTCACCATTTTGTGGGCCTTGTATCTCCACCATATCTCCACCGATTCCCACAGTGTAGGGCTCAAATGAAAGCCCTGAAGCCATACTACAATGTGGTATAAGCATGTCCTTGAGGCATTTGTGAGTTCTCACACAATATCATACATAGTGAAAAATGTCAAAACATGCGGACAGTTTTTTGAGCCACTGTACAAGGTTCCATCAACCACCTGATGGACAGCCTTCACTCATCGGTGGCCAACTCAGAAGAAACTCAGGTGGCGGATGAAAGGTCCTAGGCCTTGGCCTTCATGCAGGATGAGGAGGGCATTCCGCCAGTAGACCAAATCACCCTCATGAATGTGTTCTCAAGGAGCCCAGCAGTATGCAGCACCTACTTGTCTGCCAAGGTTGAGAATCATGTCCCCTACTTGCAATCTGTTCTTGTTCAAACTGCCAGGGGGGATTTTGGACTGCTTTAAATCATATTCTCACATGCAGATCAAATTTCATCTCTTTCATTGTGCTTTCATCTCAGTTCTCATTCGTTCGTCTTGTTTTGTTCTTCTTTGTTTCTTGAATCACATTACATAGCCATCACTCTTTAATATGCAGCACATATTGTTGTAGTCCTATGTACACTAAATTGCATTGTGAATCTAGGCATCATTTTCATCATCATCCTCACTCCCATAAAACTTGTCTATGTCTTCCAGGTCCTCCAGCTCTTCATCAACATCCAACAAGTGAAATATGTCTTCTAAGTCATAGTCCTGTAATATATTCTGGTAGTCTTCCCACATCTCTGTCGCCATGTGATCACGAAATGTGTTTGCATCAACATTGTCACCAATGATTGCATTGACATTGTCAGAAGTACCTTGATTGTCCCATGCTTGACTGGCTTGTCCTTGAAAGGTAAGGTTGTCATTAAAGACAGCCCTCTGAGGAAGACACCCTTCACTTGGGTCGTGAATAAGTATGTAATTGTGCAGTGCACATAGCGCCATGGGAATACGAGCCTGGATAGCTATCTTATACTCTGGGGCAACTAAAAGAATGCAGAAGCATCACTTCATGACGCCAAAAATACGTTCAATCACATTATGAGCAGAGGCATGACGAAGGTTAAATAACTCTTCTTTGTTAACAGGCCTAAAAATGTAGCATTGGATGAGCTAGACTACAAAGAGAAAAAAAGCCTTGCCTGACACCGGCATGACCCCATTCAGCCAGGTGGTACCGAACACCGCAGTAAGGAACCAAAAGTTGTCGGGATGAGGGGAAACCAAGGTCTGCAAGAAGGTATTTTCCAGGCGGAACATTCAAGCCATCATTTCGAGCTACATCCCAAAGCAGTGCATCTATTGCTGATCCCTCCCATCCAGTCAATGCAAAAGTGAACTCAAGGTTGAAGTTGCAAATGAAGAGGCAGTTTTGAGATATGAAACCTTTTTGGTTGTAGTATAGATGGTGGCTGGCTGAGGGAGGAAATGTGTGAATATAACTGCCATTGATTGCTCTGATGGCATCCTGGAAATACAGCCAATGCTTTGGGTTGTTGCGAATGGTGCTGGAGACAGGAGCATTGACTGCAGGAAGGTGGACATATTTCATGTAAAATGGGTGGGATGAGAGAATATCTAACATTTTGCAGAAGTACCTATGAGATATCAGCCTGAGGTGGGAAACATAGATTAAGTTGCAAACTTGTTACAGTGCCCCACTCTTTTTCTCATCATCACTGTGGACTCCTATATGGCTGTACTTCTAACGCTTCCTTTTCACTGTGCTGTTTCCTCATGGTCTCCCTTATTTTTGACTCATACCTTGTTTTCCCATGAACCTTCCTTTCTTAGTAGTTGTTACCCTTTGCCCAGCCTGGTCTGTGCACGATTCCCTTATGTATATAAACCCTAGTTACCACTTGTATTTTCTCTAACTTGAATCTACTCGGTTCTCCTTGATACTCAAACTCTAGCTCCTTGGGAAGGAGGCTAGCCATTGTCCTATTTGAACCTTAGATCCTGTGGGAGTCTAAGTGATCACTCCTGAAGGAGGCGTTGACTTGATAAGGCTTAGTCCTTGATCAACCTTGATCCTGATTCCTTTATTGGAATGACGCTCTATCTGAGTTCATAACAAAACTTAGAAACTGTAGCATTCAATCACTGGATCGTTCCACAACATGTCTGATGGTTAATCCTGTCGCACATATGTACAGAAATATAGCTAACTGTTCCTCGAGTGAGACATAGCATGAATCGGAGTGACCAAGGCCACAAAGGTCATGTATCAATCTCTCAAAGACATGAATATTGACCCCAAGCTCACAATGGATGCAATCTGGGTGACCAAGAATCAATTTGATGACCCACTCTTGCCCAGTCAGGGCTGATGTGTGGTAAGGCTCAGGGTCATTAGGACTGTCCTGTAGGATTATATGTGCAGTAGCAGTAAGTAGTACACTGAAGATAAGAGTGATATAACGAAAAATGTGCTGGCAAAGTGCAGTATCATGAGCCTGGGGGGGAGTCTGAGTCCAGTTCAAAGGTCAAACAAGCGGAACCATGAGAGGTCTCTGTAAATTAAAAGTGTTAGCAAAGAGCGGATTTGCAGGTCCTTGATCCATAGATATCATATCATATCATGTTATCACTCACTGACTACTTTCAGACTCAGGTTGAATCTCCGTCACGCTCGTGCTGACCAAATCGTGTTTGGTTTGGCAAAGTCTTGTTCATACATCGGTTGCTGAGCGGGCTCTATGTGATGTCAATGGGTTTGGATGAGGCCTATCTCACTGGAACCATACTCAAGGTTGTAAAAGGAGTCAATTGTGCTATCTTTCATGATCTTAGGCACTATTTTCACGACCAGCCAAATTTTGGGGTTTGAGCAACCACAAAGACTGTTATCAGCGACTCGGATGAAGCTTTTGTTCATCTTCAAATAGT
>NW_024538785.1:0-26742 GCF_016647635.1 Suillus subaureus | reverse complement strand
CAAGTGGTTACTGAACAGAATCAAAATGTGTTTCTCTTCAACTATGCAGGTTCGCAACCTGCCAAAGGACAGGTCTTTTTTCATCGGAACACACCTTGACATTGACTCATGGATGGTTCCTCGGAGGTCTCTCTAACTGGGCTTAGCCAAATGGTTACCATAACAGAGTCAAAACTGTTTTTCTTGCCAAACGTTGGTTCGAAACCTACTGACAACATCTTTGTGCTGTATAGATCCTCGCAAGTCCATCCAACTAGGCCCAGTCATTGCGCCGAAACCTCTTTTATGTGTCTGTCCATAAAAGGGAGTTCACTTTCATGCCCTGCACTGGCTCCAGCTTTTCCTCCGAAAGTTTTCCTGCTATCATCCATAGCTTATTGGTGTTCGAGAAGACATTCAACGAGAATGCGATGCTGAGAACTTAAACACCATTCATACGCTGTAGGTGTTGATTCCATCAAGCTTGTTCACTGTTTATTCACTGTAAGTTGTTCTCGTTCATCACTCTCAGTTTCTTAATGCACTCACAATTCATCTGGCCAATCTTCGCGAGTTGATCGTGTTACGGCTACTCTTAAACATGCATTGCCTAAGCTTTCCGGTTCAATGATGTAAACTTGGCGGTGGCCCTTCATCAGACAAACCTCTCAAAGGAAAGGAAAGTCGCGGTGCTCAAGCATCTTCCGACTACTGGTAAATCCAACCCTCTGAGTTGTGCTTTCCGAAAGCTATACCTATCTCAATCATTTGCCAGAACCTGTATTGAAATGCGCTCATTCTCATTATACATGTAGCATATTGTCCGACAGCGAATTTTCCGCAGCTTTCTCGATTGTTGCCTTGACTCGCTACTTTCCAAAGGATACCGCTGATGATTTACAATTAGTATACCTTTGATGCATTCTCCAAATGATAGTACATCACTACTTGTGGGACAAGGTTGCTGCTGGCGAACATCGGCCTTTATCTGGCAGGATGACCAATGCATAGGACACAATCGCATAAATGTGCCATCGATCATTACAATATTTATCATGTTGGACCTTGTGGGGGTTCTCCGTTTTCTTATACCAGCTTACGATATCGAAGATAGGCGTGAAACCTAGTATCTGCCATAGAACGGGGACGTGTCCACTAGTATTTGAACGCACCACCTTCCTCGTCATTGCAACGTCTTGTTCTCCACGCACTAGATCCAAAGCGATATGAAAGGATTTCAGAACTCATAAAACCCTTCAAACAATCATGCTAACAGCTCAGGGAGAAATTCTGCTCTCTTAAAATGGAACTGGTAGAGTTTACCGCTGTGTTTGATGAAATAACCAAACAGACTTACGTGTTGGTTGTACTACGTCCATGACCGAGTTGTCGGTCAGTTGGTTGCAGCTAAACGGTCGGTTCGAGCTCACCCACATTTACACATAGAGATGGCGGCTATTAAGATGATGCATGGCGCGCAAGAAACTTCAAGGAGACAGCCTTACCTTAGAAAAGTGAAAGTTCACACTTGCGGGTTATTATGAATTAATATATGATGCTTCCCTTCGATAGTTTACTGCGTACATATTTGAGGGGCGCCTAAGAAATAGGTGGAGCAGAAATTAGTTTATTACTAGCAGCTTTGTCCCCCACCGTCGAAGGAACTGAGGAGGGTGCATCAGGGAGGGACGCGTTAGGAAATATTGGCCACCAATAATTACAATAATGGATAGTACCTCAGGTCACCAAACTAAAATGCGATCAGAATGCGATCAGAGGGTTCAAGGGGCAACCTCACATGCGAGGGCGATGACCACATACAGGGTAAGGAGCATAAGACCTTCCATATAATTCGATCTTCCGTCCCTGAAAAAAGCGAGTTGAATCTCAATGGGACTGACATGCAGTGAAAGGAAACTGAATCATCAACAGGTTGACAAGGAAGACAGATACAAAAAGGACGATTGTCTGAAGATTTGTCAGAAAATTAGATGATCATGCGGAATGTGTCCTCATGAACAAACAGACCTCGAAGTTGTGGAAGTGCAACGTCAGGGGTTGATTGACTCTAAACAAAAAAAGTGAGAACAACACCTCGCGAGATACAATGCATGATCATACATCCAACCGACGATCACAAGAAGTGGCACTACGAAGCAGGCAATTTGCTATTCGATAGTCAGCACAATCACAAACTTACGATGAACGGTCTACACTTACAATCGAACTCCCAACGCAAATGGTGACGGTAAGCTCGTATTTATTCTTCATTGCCATCCAGACTGAAGTGACATGTTCTGCAGCATTGCCCTACAGACGACGTTGGTAGACAATTGGCCGGATAAAGCTTGAAACATACCACGATCGGCAACAAGACAACACCAATGAAGGGCTTCGGAATGGAATAGCGCACTGCAGTTTCCTCGATGGAGGAAACCACTAACATAATTGAACAATTGAACATGAGACCAAGGAACAAAGTGGGACACTTACGATACTCAGCACAAAATGCGATGACTACAGTAACCGATAAAAGTCTTGAGGAATGGGGTAAGCGCTGGATGTATCAAATGACGAAAGCAAACTTACGCAACACTAGCAGCGGCTGTTCCCATGCGAGGCACTGTTTTCTTCCATTTCCGTCGTTGCCACCGTTTCTCCTCACTGTTTGGTTCATCCGTAGGTGAAGGAGGTGAAATGAAGAGTTTGGGATGGGATTTTAACTAAATGCTTGGATGAGTAATTAGAGAAGAAGAAAGAAAAGATATTAGAACATGCCTGAAACCAAAGGTAGGCACAATAAACTCCCAGGAGCAATATAGCAGTTCCTCTAGAAATAAAGAGTAGACCCGCAGTGGGACATTCAGAAGTATCACTGCAATGATTCTGCATTCCAGCGTCTGTGGTACTTGCATAGGCCGCAGGAATAACAAGCGCTATAAAATATTAGCAAAACTCTCAAGTTGGAGAAAATATTCGTACTGATACACGACAAAGCCATAAGCTAGACTTGATTAGTTGTCGTGGTGATGAATAGGACAGGTGACTTACAGAGGCAGATCTAGATATTATTGCAATTCAACAAAGGATTTAAAGGGCAGAAAAGCAGAGGACGCACGCTTGAGCTCCAGTACCATTGAAAACTCCTTCTTTGTGATATAATCCGCCTATGTCGAGTGAGCACACTCTCCTCCCAAAGCAGAGGCCCCTTACCGGCGAAAAAGGAACAACCAAGGACGAGCAGTATGTTTGACAAGATCGATCCAAGCATCTAAGCCAATGTCAATCTATCGCAGTTAGAGCCCGAATGAGGACACTTACGGACATCTGAACAATTCGCAATTGGCCTAGGATCATCGTGAGCTGCGAACAATTGTAGAGCGGTGAACAAACCGTCAAGTAAAGCAGCAACACCGACGATAATTTCTACGGCATTCCCAAATGATGCATTAAGGAGTCCTGACATAGTTTCCCCTAATTTGACAGACAGTTGATCTGTAGCCTCGCCCAACAACTAAAAACGACGATGTCAGTCTCCCAAGAATCTGGTGATAGGAGTAGTGTCCACCTTAGCCAAAGGAACGATGGCCAAAAAGCTGAACGAAAATATTAAGCCAGCGTCCCAGTCCATGATGTGAGAGATGAAGCTCAAAGGTATAAATACGAGTAAGATATTGAACCATGTGCCAAAAATGAAGAAGTTGAAAGATTCTATCCATGATGGCTCATCCTCGCCTTTCATGAAGTTGACAACGCGACGAGTAAAGGGAAGATTCCCCTGGCCAGAATGGCCGCCATTTTCGAGTAACGGTGAAGTTTCTGAGCTGGTCATGTATGATTGGGTGGGGTGTTTCACGTTGTGAATTTGGAACATTCTGCAAGAAACTGCTTATGTAGTAACTGTGCACAGGCCTATTATGTCATAAGCAGAGTCCAATGCTTATAGATCTTGGCGATCTGATTTTCAGTAGTAGGAAGATTGTTCTTTTGGAAGCCGCGTCAGGATTTACTTGGCTTTGACTTGGCTGGCGTTGCCTTGAGACGATATTTATAATCGTAGCGCCGCGCCAGTTCCCGACTCCGCCTTTGAATTCTTTGTGTGAAAATTTAGGTGAGGTTTGCAGTCCGGGATTGGCAGGTAGCGTAACAATGCATTCGTTGAGTATCTACAGGAATAAATGTCTGCTGTAGTCAGTGACTACTAGACTAGGTGAAAGTCAGGGATCTGGTCCCCCTGGAGCTATTCAACGTAGACGTCGACTCTAGGGCCAATCTGGAGCTTCGGTGGCTGAGTTCGAGCGGGACTTTCGACCACCCTCGCCCGCCAGACGCGCTCAGGACCTCCGAGAGTCCGCTTTCAGCTTAGACTCTGACTGGGGTACCGCGGAAGTTGCCGGTGAGTTAGGAACACGCAAACATGTGATGAATTTATGGGTGCCAGAAACCTTGACAAGCAAACTAATGGAATGTCTAAATTCAACAGCCACACAACAGAGCCACATCCAGTGTTTAAATGCAGCGCGTGAAGCACTTAACAGTACACAGTAGAGACCCACAATGATTTTGCTCACTCTCTCCACTGAACACGTTCGCAATACTATTATCACCAACGAGCACGGTCAAATTATTTACAAGACAGAAACTCCGTTCAAACTAGTTGGCGTCCGTACTACGACCATTCAGAAAATCAAGCCAAATGACGACCAGTATCATATGCACGACCAGTTCGCTATCTTGGGAGAGATCGAGTGGCACAAATTTGCTTCCTCAAAGTTTCGTTCTGGTGGAACTCAAGTAGGGACGAAGGAGTTCATCCCAAAGAGAGGCCTATGGGGTCGGTGAGTGCAGTGTCCTTCTAGGAAATCCGGGCCATCATAATGAAATTCTGGCAGGGAGCGCGTGTTCATAGGACCAGATAGCCGTCCCTATCGCTGGGACCTCAAGTCTAGAGTGGTAGTTGTGAGTGCGTTTCCACTTCATTAATGCTGATGCTCTGTTTCTCACATGAGGAGTTGGATTTTAGCTCTCACGGGATGACGCGTCTCGAACGGAGGTCGCCCGCTTTCACAGAGCGACTCTCGGAATTGTAGGAAGGAAACGTAAAGCTATGCTGGAAGTATCACCTGAAGTGACTCATATGATGGATACCGTCATCATGACGTTCATCTACGTTGAGAAACTCAGAATGGACAAAGAAAATGCCTCGAGAAGTGCTGCAGCCTCGGGTGGTCCATGATATAGGGTTGAGGAGCCTGGGTCCTGTGTTATGATTGATACCCTTATGATAAGTAGCTTTCTCTTACAAGTACTAATACTTACAGTCTGCGGGAAGATGACGAAATTCTGGCCAAGTCTGGGCGGTAGGTCTGTTTTTATTCGCACATTCGAGGGTCTAGTGATATGAAATAGCTATATGAATCAATCTTCGGCCAACGATGGTAAGTTTGAGCGGTAACCTCGAGTTGTAACTTTAACCTTAAGTATTGGTGCCATATGCGTGCCGGAGAGCGGAAGTGAATTAGTTTTCTAACCCCTGAGATTTGAAAAGGGGAAGCGGGTTCTAGCTTCGTCTGGCTCGAGAGTTGCCGACATGATCTGATAGGTTGGACCGGACCGAGTGTTAGCTCGGAGTGGGACGCAAGCAGTTGGATAAATTCGATCGTTTCGAGTGACTTGAAGTCAAACACCAATATGCATTGACATAGCATAGAATGTTCGATTAAAAGAGAGTGGTGTAGGGATAAAGAAAGACCGCAGATACGAGTAATAAGGAAGTACGAGGTACGACGAACTCGACGTTGTGGAAGAGAAAAACGAATGTAGGAAGCGAAGTTCGGACGTAGGGTTCCGGGACATTCCGGCAGGCCACAGTGCACAACATTAGGGAGCAAAATGAAATCCGGTCTATCGATATGAAAGTAGAAATAGTATACTCTATGTACAGGAAACAGGTACAAAATCTGGGAATATCTGAGTCTCACTAGTTTGCTGATGCCGCCATCACAGCAACTTAGCTCTTACTGGAAATCAACAGCCACCCAACAGCCACATCCACATTAAATGCAGCGCATGAAGTACTCAACGGTGCGCAGTAGATACCACAATGATTTTGCTTACTCTCTCCACAGAACACGTTCGCAATACCGTTATCACCAACGAGCAAGGTCAAATTGTTTACAAAACAGAGACTCCGTTCAGACTAGCTGGCGTCCGTACTACGACCATTCTGAAATCAAGCCAAATGACGACCAGTATCATATGCAAGACCAATTCGATGTCTTGGGAGAGATCGAGTGGCATACGTTTGCTTCTTCAAAGTTTCGTTATGGTGGAACTGAAGTAGAGACGAAGAAGTTCATTCCGAAGAGAGGTCTGTTGGGTCGGTGAGTGCATAGCGTCATTCTTAGAAATCCAGGCCATCATAATGAAATTCTGGCAGGAAGCGCGTCTTTGTAGGACCAGATGGCTGTTCTTATCGCTGGGATCTCCAGTACAGAGTTGTAGTTGTGAGTACGTTTCTACTTCATCAATACTGATACTGTTTCTCACATGAGTCGGATTTTAGCTCTCACGGGACGATGCATCTCGAACGGAGGTCGCCCGCTTTCATAGAGCGACTCTCGGAATTGTAGGAAGGAAACGTAAAGCCACGCTGGAAGTATCGCCTGAAGTGGCTCATATGATGGACACTGTCATCATGACATTCACCTATGTCGAGAAACTCAGAAAGGACAAAGAAGAGGCCTCGAGAAATGCCGCAGCCTCGGGTGGTCCATCATGATGAAATAGGGTCGAGGAGCCTGGGTGCTGTGTTATGATTGATGCCCTGTATGATAAGTGGCTTTTTCTTACAAGTACTGATGATTATGGTCTGCGGTAAGGTGACGAAATTCTGGCCAAGTCTGGGCGGTAGGTCTGTTTTTATCTGCACACTCCGGAGGGTGTAGTGATATGATACAGCTATACGAATCAATCTTCCTTCGGTCAGCGATGGTAAGTTTGAGCGATTACCTCAAGTCGTAGCATTGATCCCAAGTATTGGCACCATATGCATGCTGGAGAGCAGAAGTGAATTGGTTCTTTGCTAGAGCAGCTGGTTCTGATACTACGCACGACGAAGTGCATTCCAAGTTCGTCTGGCTCGAGAGTCGCTAACGTGATCTGATCTATCAGGTTGGCATGGAGCGAGTGTCAACTCGGGGTAGGACGAAAGCAGGTGGAGCCGCTCGGGAAGGCGGGATCCTGCTTACGGGTTTGATCATGCCGAATGACTCTGAGTCAAACAGAAATATGCATTGACACAGCATCATGATACTATAAGAATGTCCGATTAAAAGGTGGGTATAAAGAAAGGCAGTGCGAGGTACGACGATCGAACTGCAGAAGAGATTATAGGAAGCAAAATCCAGACGCAGGGTGCCGCCGGGGACCATTGCATATGCTGAGCGGCAACTTCCTCTGAACGATCTCCACCATCACGACATGATACATTTTTCGATTCACTCGCTCATGTATTTTCATCTCAACACTAGTAATCAGGTTCACTCGGATCATCTTCATGGCTCATTTGATCCTTTCCTTCCTCCGTTCCCTGCGCAAGCTATACTCAGTCATACGAGTCGTCCCCTCACTCTCTAGGTAGACAACCTTTTGGAGCCCGTGGTTCTTCATGTCACCTCAAGATTCTATCCACAGTCAGAAGGCTCCACCTCTAAGTACGAAGCAGCCTTCTCGTTATACGATACCCTTAAAGCCTCAATCTTCACTGCCGCTCTGGTGCGCTTCCCTTTGCCAGCCTTTTCCCCGTTGCCCCTAAGCCACACATACTTTCATGCCCCATTCATACCATTATCTGCGCACTGTAGACTCATCATATATTCTCACCATTGCGAACTGCTTGCCCGCTCTGCCACTATTGTACCCCGCCCTCAAATATTGGTCACCATCAAGAGCCTTGCTTCTCATGGGCTGCATGTCTGTTGCTACCGTCTTAACATATGCAAGCATCTTTCTCGTACACCTTGGGATTGTTCTCAACGCTCGCTGAGGGAAACTTTCCTAGCTATCAAAAATGTTGTAATGTGTAGCACTCATGCAGCTGCAATGTGTTGCACTCGAAATATTGTCGAGTTCGACAGAAAGATTTAGCTGATTTCGGCACAGGACTAACATAGCAATTCACATATTCAACAGATTCTGCCCTCTCCTGTCACAGAAAGTTCTTACTGGAAATATTTAACAGCCACACAACAGAGCCACATCAAGTGTTTAAATGCAGCGTGTGAAGCACTCAACAGGCGCAGTAGATAACCGCAATGATTTTGCTCACTCTCTCCACCGAACTCGTTCGCAATACCGTTATCACTAACGAGCAAGGTCAAGTTATTTACAAGACAGAGACTTCTCCATTCGAACTAGCTGGCGTCCGTACTACGACCATTCTGAAAATCAAGCCAAATGACGACCAGTATCAGATGCAAGACCAGTTTGATGTCTTGGGAGAGATCGAGTGGCATGCATTTGCTTCTTCAAAGTTTCGTTACGATGGAACTGAAGTAGAGACGAAGGAGTTCATTCCGAGGAGAAGCTTATTTAGTCTGTGAGTACATGGCGCCCTTCTAGGAAATCCGGGCCATCATAATAAAATTCTGGCAGGGAGCGCTTCTTTGTAGGGCCAGATGGTCGTCCTTATCGCTGGGATCTCCAATCCAGAGTGGTAGTTGTGAGTACGCTTCTACTTCATTAATACTGATACTGTTTCTCACACGAGTTGGATTTTAGCTCACACGGGATGATGCGTCTCGAACGGAGGTCGCTCGCTTTCATAGAGCGACTCTTGGAATTGTAGGAAGGAAACGTAAAGCCACGCTGGAAGTATCACCTGAAGTGGCTCATATGATGGATACTGTCATAATGACATTCATTTATGTCGAGAAACTCAGAAAGGACAATGAAGGAGACTAGATATTAGTTGTGGCCGGTCTGGGCACAAGTCTGCGCAGAGGTCTGCTTTTGGTTACAAAGTCTGTATACCCCTCGATAGGCTTGGCAAATTCAAGCGGAGTCAGCCACTCGCAGATGCGGCTCACCAAGACCCCCGAATATATAGGTGGGGAGGCCTGAGGCCGGCACGCTCACTATGCTCGATGACGAACACATGTTTAGAGCTTATTCCCCAGGCGCTGAGTGGCGAGCTTGCAGTACATGATAATAAATATTTATATTGCTAGGACGTGCATAGAGTAACCACATGAGCAGCACACAAAATAACGATGAACATGATTGCTGAATAGGAGTTCAGCCATCCAGGTACTCACTGCAGACGCGGCAAGCTCACTCGGTCGTTGTGCATATTCATTCATTTGTGCCATATTGATGCTCGCTGACATCTCTGGGGCTATGTGCTCGGTTCCGCGAGTTGCTGAGGTCGAGTGGAGTTGGGACGTGATGTCCACGGCCTGTGCGTTGGTAGGCAGCGCCTGGCGGTGGCAGGGGGTGGAGGCATGATGTGACTGGCGGGAAAGGCGGGCGTGAATGGTCACCCATAATCGGGGAGCACCGGTGTCTTCAAATTCCGTCAGATCATCGCCACTTGTACCCAGACGTAGACCTGGAGTCTGCAGACTTGTACCCAAACCGGCCATTCACTGCCATTCAGAAATGCCCTCAAAGAAGAGGCCTCTAGAAGTGCCACAGCCTCAGCGTGGTCCATAAAGAGCTTGGGTGCTGTGTTATGATCAATACCCTTTATGATAAGTAGCTTTTCTTATAAGTACTGATACTTACGGTCTGCGGTAAGATGACGAAATAGGCTCTAGCCAAGTCTGGGCGGTAGGCTTGTTCTTATCCGCACACTCCGGAGGGTGTAGTGATATGAAATAGCTATATGAATCAATCTTCCTTCGGCCAACGATGGTAAGTTTGAGCGGTCACCTCGAGTCGTAACTTTAATCTTAAGTATTGGTACCATGTGTGCTGGAATAGATGTGAATTAGCTTTCTAGCCCCTGAGATTTGAGAAAAGGAAGTGTGTGTTCTCAGAATCTTTGCTAAAACGGCCAGTTCCGATACTATGCGAGACAAAGTGCATTCCAGCTTCGTCTGGATCGCGAGTCGCTGGCATAATTTGATAGGTTGGGGTGGATCAAGTATTAGCTCGGGATGTTGAAGAGTCATGCATTGACACAGCATATTATAAGAATATTCAATTAAAAGGGAGTGGTGTCTGGGTATAAAGAAAGACTGTAGGCACGAGTAAGGAAGTACGAAGTGCGATAAACTCGACGTCGTGGATGAAAAATGTGGGAAGCGAAATCCGAAGGGTGCCGGGACATTCCGGCAGATCACCTGGCACCAAACCAATTTCTTACTGACCGACACACGACTATGTTCGGACCTGGTACCTACCAATATGCTGTTCTGAACCATACTCTCTTGTCACACAGCCAAGCTCCACTGACCGCAGTAATGTTTATAGTTATAGGCAGCTTGTTGAGCGCAGCGACCTTAACTAAGAACTTCAGAACTTAGATGTAAGTTTGGCGGCCTGTGCCTTGCTTCTTCTCGGATAGTTCCTGGCTAGTATTACCCTTACTATCACAAGCAACTCGCCTCTGCAAAAGTTCGGACTCCTTGAGAGAGGTGTGCATGTACGCATAATGTTTTCTGAATACGAGCATCGCTACTTAGACGTCTTGACCGAGCCAGATATAGTGCGATATCCACAGTCATGACGGTGACAGAGCTCCCTGCTAGCCTCATCCTCTAATAGGTCGAGGCATGTGCGCAGTCAGCTAAACTACACTGTACAGACACCCCCATGGTTAGGTTCACTTCTTGACTGGAGACGTTAGCATCGGCCTGCCATCACCAACCGGCAAGGGCAAATGATTTACAAGACAAAAATTCATTCGGTTTATTTGGTCGCATCACGATAATTCGAAAGCGACAAGTCGCGATCTTCATCGAAACTTCGGTTTCGTGAAACTGAAGTCAAGGCACAGAATTTCATTCAAGTAGAGGCTGCTTGAGGTAGTAGGTATCTTCCTATCACGAGTTCTGGATATAGAAGATAAACCAGGTAGCTCGTTAGTGTCTGTAGTAGTAAGTAACGAATGCATCTCACCTCAGTTGTGTATAACCAACTGAGGTGTGTTTAGTGTATGAGGAGTCTAAACAATGAGCGTGATTATGTAAGCACATGATTGAACGTCCGCGCTATCTATTGATAACGATGTTTGACCTTCAACACTGGACTGTCTTAGTTCTTTTCGAATCTTTGGCAGGAAATCCATTTTTACAGGTCCAGATAGTCATTTCTATTGCTGGAACTTTCCAGCATACAGTAGTAGTTGTTGGGGCAGTTCCACTTCTTCCATTGACATGATACCCTGGTTCTCATATTTCAATTTTAGCTCTCACTGAATGAAGAGTTTTGAACTGAGATTGCTTGCTATCATAGGGCGACTCTCGGAATTACAGCAAGGAAACACAAAGCCATGCTGGAGGCATCACCTGGGGCAGCTCACATGATGGGCACTATGAGTTATAACTGTCATATGCCATTCCAGACCCTCAACTCTAAATCCACTTCTCTGGACATCTGGATCTGAGATCCAGATCTCCAATGATCTGATCTATCTTTATCTTCCTTCCAGAATCCAAACTCTATATCAGTGCCCAACTGTCATATCCCATATGCCAGACATAGATCCCATCATATTCCCACGCTTTCTGGACCTGTTTCCAGACCCCATATCCGACTCATTCCTGGATCCCCTATCCTGTCCACCCTATGCACATTCTGTCCAGCAAGACATCCGGACTTTACCTCCTCTTGGATTCCGGACTACATCCACCACCTCACATATCTCAGTCCTGTTTCTGTCCTGCCTTCCGGATCCCCAGATCTCCAGACCTATTCCCACCCTCTGTCCGAGATCCTGTGCCTATCCCCATTTAGGCATCTCCCCCTTTCTGGTTCTCGGTTATCTCTGTTTCCATCTTGCTGATTGATCCTTGTACTAGTTTCATCTCTGAGTTCATTTACTTATGTTCCATCTTACTTACCAATGTGTTTCCGCATGCTCGTACATAGCCTTACTCCTTTGCTTACTGATCCTCTCAGATAGCCTCTAGTATATAACCCCTGTACAACTACAGTAGAGTCCTCAGTCTGAATATCACTTTAGATCTGCCCAATCATCTTCTGGACTTCAGTCTGTCTGAGTCTTGTCCTTTTCTGTAAGGCCTAGGGAAGGATTCCCTAGGCCGGAATTCCAGACCTTCAGATTTGCCCCCTATGTCTCTGTCCCAAGTCTAGGGATTGCTTCCCTAGGCTGGAGTCTTGCCTTTCTGGCACTTACCCTCTTTCCAGACTTAGGTCCGCTTCCCGTCCCTCTGACTCTACCTTAGGGTAGTCTACCTCCATTTGCTTCTACATCGGACTTCGTCCAATGTAGCCCCTATTCCTTCTGGACCTCCGGACCTCCTGTCCTCCGTACCTTTGGACGTTCCGCCCTCTGTACTCTGGACCTCCTATCCATCCATCCTGTTTTCCTGTAGAAGTATTACCTTGCAGCGGGAACTCTCCTGAGCATTTCCTGCATCCCTCCGGAACTCTCCTGCACTCCTCCGGACGTTTCCTGCGCTCCTCTGGAAGTCCTCCTGCACTCTCCACCAGAGTAGCCAGCCTCCGGAAGTCCTCCGGACTTCGTTGGACCATCATCAGACTTCCTCTGAAATGAAGGGCACATACTTGGGTAAGGGGCACAGCGTACGAGCTGAGGCCAAGCCCCTCTGAGTCAGTCTCTCTCTCCTTTGAGCATGGTTCTTAACACCAACCCCATTTAGACTTCCCCTGTCTCCAGACTCCGGTTAACTATGTTTCCCTTCTGATTATTGATCCGTTACATACATTTCATTTCTGATATGCATTATTGGTGATCCATCCTACTTACTAATAGACTTTGCATATGCTTCGTACATAGCCTTTGTGTTTGCTGACTGATTCCTATATGATACCTACAGTATATAGACCTCCTGTAGCTCTCAGAAATACTTCAGTTCAAATATCATCTTAGTTCCTGCTCATTCCTGTGTCCTCCAGACTTGAGCCAAGTCTCTTGTCATATTCTGAGTCTTAGGATTGTATCCTAGACTACACCTCCAGCTCTACCTTAGGGTAGTCTATCCCCTGTTAGTTTCTAGTCCAGACTTTGTCTGGATTAGCCTTATCTGCTTGTCCAAGTAACATCCAGACGTCTGTTGTCCACCCTAGTCAAATCCCAGAAACTCCAGACAACTGTTCTAGCCCCTGGAAATTAAGGGCACATACTTGGGAAAGGGGCACAGTGTACGAGCTGAGGCTAAGCCCTTGTGATCCAACCCCCTTGAGCACACAACCTTAATAGGTAGTATAGGTATTGTGTACTCATCCTGTCATGTCCTGATGAGCACAACACACTCTATGATAGTCCCTTCACATAGCATCTGCAATACAATCTCTGTCCTCTGTTGCCTTTTGCCTTTCAGTACAGCCCGCCAGTCCTTCAGCAAGATCACCCCTTGGCTCACCTGGATCAAGGTCCACAAGATCCTTGATGGTGAATTCTTCTATTTCCTTTGGATCGAAAATTCAGATGAAGTTGTGAATGGTGCAAAGTGCTGGGGGAATTTGGGCTTGTGTTGACATGCTATATTCTGGTGGATGTATGAGTATCATGAACCACCTCTTGAGAACACCAAATATTTGCTCAATCATGTTTTGAGCCTGAGCATGCTGAAGGTTGTATATTTCTTTCGAATCCTTTGGCCTGCCATCCATGAGAAAATCAATAGTTCAAGTGAAATATCACTCACTGAACTGCAGCTCATCCCCACTCAGCCAAGTGGTACCAAACACTTTAGTATGGAATGAGAAGTGAATAGTATATTCTAAACCCAGCATCCACAAGGTAGTATCTTCCTTGCAGAATGTATAGGTCAGTGAGATGGATGTTATTATATAGAGTCGAGTCCAAGGTCAATCCATCCTAACTGCTGAGCACATACTGGAACCGAAAATCAAATGAACAGCACACAAGACAGTTTTGGCTGATGAAACCTTTTTGGTTTCAAGACAGCTGCCTTTCTGCTGCAGATGAACAATATGTGATGTGTGTACCATCTATGGCTTCAAGCACCCCTTCAAAGTGTGGAAAGAATTTTGGGTTCCCAGATATTTCTGGTAGAATAGGTGCATCCTCCTGTGGTAGATAGACAAATTTGTTGTAGAAGGGAGCCAAAGACAGAGCGAGCAGGACTTTCTTGAAATATCTGATGTGGCATGTGAGACAGTGAATATCTTGCAATAGTATGGACATACTTCTGTGTCATTGTGTGGGAGTGCTGAAAATGTTCTGCAACATGACAGCTTGAAAGCCCTGTCACACATGTATAGAGAAATATAGTGACTTGCTTGTCAAGCAGAATATATTTTGAGTTACATAGCCCACAGGTCCAAAGCTCATGTACAAGTGCATGGAAGATATGTTTCCTCATTCCAAGCTCAGTTTTGATCCTGTCAGGGTATCCATTGATGAGTTCTTGCACCCATGCATGTCCAGTGAGTACTGATGTATGGTAGGGCTGTCTTTCAAGAAAAGGAGTCATATATGCGATTATAAGGCCCATAATAAGTTGAGCAATCATTGCAGCTGCCATCTGCAACATATGGAACCACTGAATTTCATTAGCTGGAGCCTTGGTGTGATGTCATACAGTGTGTGATATGCCAACCTTGTCACAGTTGTTTGTACATATTGTTACAAAAAAAAATAAACTGTGAAATAAACTGTGAAATAAATGCAGCTGTCCAGGCTCTAAGGTAGCAGTAGTGCAGATTCTACCTACTTCACATGATTTTGACCAAGTGTGATGTTGTGCAGGATAAATGCCTAAGCATGTGCTGAATGATGCTGAACCATTGAAGGTAAAAGTATGTATTGACTTGGTGATGTAGAATAGCCAGCTGTATGTATAGTAATGCAAAAGTAAAGATTATGTATTGTAAATGTAGGAGAATTGACTCATTTGCAATACCTCCAAATCTTGTATAGTAGTCTCAAATGAAACTTCAACCGGAGCATGCAAAGCAGACCAGTTGTCAGGTACACAGATATCAGGCTGGACAGGACATATCTGCACCAGATAGTCCTTTTTTCAAATTACCTTCAGCAACTTAAGGGCCAAGAGTAGTGTTTAATTTGAAATTCATATTTTCCTTGTTACTGACATATTCTTTTGATTGTTTCACTTTCTTTGGATGCAGATTTGAAGTCCATATACTGTGGGCTTGTTTTCATCACCCCATTGCCAGCCTGAGTGTGCTGTGTGCTGCCAGCTTGCCAGGTTGTGCTGCCAGATGCTGTCATATCTGCATATCCAGATCTCAGATCCAATCCTTATCTCATCTCAGATCCGATTCACATCTTATCTCCAATCCTATCCACATCTTATCTCCCTCCAACATCTCATCATCCAATCTGTCCACTCATCCAGTCTGGTCCACAATTCATCTGAATCCACAACCAGCACTCATCCCCTTTCAGTAATCCCCTAACTCTGGTATTTTGGCTATCAGTATATCCGTCCTGCTCCCTGATCCATTACCTATGCTTCATTTCTGTTTCATGATTTGTGATCCATTTCTACTTACCAATAGACTATCCATATGCTTTGTACATGGCCTTGGACTCTGCTGATTGATCATTCCATTAGATACCTATAGTATATAACCTCCTGTAACTCTCTGTAGCACCTCAGTTTGAATATCAACTTAGTTCTGCTCATTCCTGTCCTTTGGACCTGAGTATCTCTACTCTTGTCACCCTCCGAGACTTAGGATTGATTCCTATAGTCTATCCGCATCCGCCTCAGTCTACAACAGTCACTACTGCTAGTTTCTAGTCTGGACTCATCCGGATTAGCCTTACGATACTTATCCCACATCCAGAAGTCATCTGGATCCACTACGCTACCCGTCCGACCCTCCAGATGTGTTAGTCTTGCCTTCCTGAAATAAGGGGCAATACTCAAGTAAGGGGCACAGCACACAAGCTGAGGCTGAAGCCCTTCGGATCCAGTTAGCCCTTGAGTACGACCTTAACAGATACTGAACTAGTGGAGTTGCAGTACTTTACTCAATAATCAGCTTCATTCTAGTATTTACTTAATAACTCTCTCATTTTTGCTCACAGCACAATTCTGAAAATGCTGTTTTGATCCTATTCATCCCCTTCAACATATAGCAACACAGATTTCCTGTATGTTTAGTTGCTCAATAGATATTAGCTATTCACAATCTTGTCACAATGCTGGTCACATGAGGTAGGTAGAATCCACACAACTGCTACCTTATCTCAAAAGCAAAGCCAGCTTCATCACAAACTAGAAAGGTATGCTCTCATGCCTGTCTGTTTGCTTATCAGAATTCATACCTTTGCTTTTCCAGATTTCTGCTTAATGATACCCTGTACCATATTGCCTGAACTCAGTTTCTCTTCTATCTGGTGTAACATTAGCATGCTTCCTGTATTTTTTATATTACTTTATTCACATACAATTACTACTATTGCATATCATTTCACTGAGATTACTGACAGCTCACTTGCATTACAATTTCCGTGCTGAGCCAGACCAAAGACTCACTAGCACTGGCGACTGATGATAGTCAGATAGCAGTCAGGCTTACAGTGTATGCCCTTTACATGCTATCTGTGACCTTAGCATGGCAGTCAATCAAAACTGTTCATTGTTCATCAAGTGTTGACAGTTGCAATAGTAGTGTATGAGTGCCTTTGTCACAGGTTACCATTCTTTCTCCCTGACATAGGCTAGATGAATGTTATTGTTAAGGTTGTGTGCTCAAAGGGGTTGGATCACAAGGGCTTGGCCTCAGCTCACACACTGTGCCCCTTTCCCGAGTATGTGCCCTTAATTTCCAGGGGCTAGAACAGTTGTCCAGAGTTTCTGGGATTTGACTAGGGTGGATAACAGACATCCAGATCTGAAATGTGAGATAAATCTGACAGATGTCTGGATGTTACTTGGACAAGCAGATAAGGCTAATCCAGACAAAGTCTGAACTAGAAACTAACAGGGGATAGACTACCCTAAGGTAGAGTTGGAAATGTAGTCTAGGATGCAATCCTAAGACTCAGAATATGACAAGAGACTTGGCTCAAGTCTGGAGGACACAGGAATGAGCAGGAACTAAGATGATATTTGAACTGAAGTATTTCTGAGAGCTACAGGAGGTCTATATACTGTAGGTATCATATAGGAATCAGTCAGCAAACACAAAGGCTATGTACGAAGCATATGCAAAGTCTATTAGTAAGTAGGATGGATCACCAATAATGCATATCAGAAATGAAATGTATGTAACGGATCAATAATCAGAAGGGAAACATAGTTAACCGGAGTCTGGAGACAGGGGAAGTCTAAATGGGGTTGGGCGCTGATATAGAGTTTGGATTCTGGAAGGAAGATAAAGATAGATCAGATCATTGGAGATCCAGATCTTGGATCTGGATATCTGGAGAAGTGGATTTAGAGTTGAGAGTCCAGGATGGCATATGACAGGAAGTTAAGCATAACAATGTTTGTCATTTTTTCATTATTGCCAATGTTTTGGATTTCTTTAGCTCATATCTTGGTCAAATGATAACCAATTGACAAGGAAAGACTACCAAGGCACTCACCTTGACTCGGACTACAACCTTCATTAAGAAAGTTAAGCATAATAACAACTTTCATTATTTCATCATCATTTGCCTATATTGACTACCGAGTCCTGAGTCCCAACACTCAGAAGTCAGTAGTACCAGGTTTCTGGTTTCGGGCTTCAGCACTCAACACTCAGTGAATTGTGTAAGGGTCTGTACGGACAGTGAAATAAAACAGAAAAAGAAAAAGAAAAAAGAAAATCGTCAGTCATGTGACACTATCACATGACCACCTGGAAACCCTAGATTCTCACCAGCACTGGCAGTGCAGTGATAACAATGATGTATCCTTACCAGCATGTTTTATTTGACCTCTGGCAGTGTGAGGAGACACGCACACACTGCCTGGTTTTTATTGTAACATGCATAGTGTCCCAATTAGTGTACATGTATCAACTTTTATTCTTATCTCCTTCCCCCCGCATCCCATATCACACATCAGCATTGTCAGGCTATGCATGGGTCTGTGAACTCCTTACAGGCCACCCAGACCACATCAAAAATAATCTTGGTGTCAGCCTAGAGGTGTTTGAAGCATTGGTGCAAGTTCTCAAGACCAACGGTTTTACACATTCTTGCAATGGTGTATCTGTGGAGGAACAGCTCACTATATTCCTGTACACCTGTGTTACAGGACTTTCAACTCGCCATCTTGGCAAATGATTCCAGCATTCACCTGATACAATTTCAAGGTAATTCTCCTATGATTCATTTTATTGTGATATCTGATGTTGTATCAGATACTTCAGGCACTTGCTTGTTTTTTTTTCTGAAACTGAATTCTATGATACCCAAGTCAAGTTCCCCACTGGTGAAACACCCGTCTCTTCGACCATATACAATGACCCATGCTACTGCTTCTTTCACAACTGTATTGGCGCTGTTGATGGTACCCATATTCGGGTATTCTCAGCAGATGAAGATCACAATACCATGCATAACTGGAAAGGCTACCTGTCACAAAACTGTCTCTTCATCTGCGACTTCAACTTCTTATTCATCTATTCACTTTGTGGGTGGGACGAATCAGTTGCAGATGCATTGCTTTGGCACAACGCATGCCAAAATGACCTATGGATCCCAGGAGGGCTGTATCTGCTTGCAGACACAGGCTTCAGGTCCTGTGATGCTCTGTTGGTCCCATACTGGGGTGTATGCTATCACCTGAAGGAATGGCAGCAAGCAGACGTCTCATGAGTTTTTATTCTCTCTCTCTGTGATTTCTTTCTAATTAGGTACCTATGTAGCCCTCAAACTCCCAAAGAACTCTTCAACCATCACCATGCTTGTCTATGCAATATCATGGAACATATTTTTGGGGTCATGAAGCACCAGTGGTGCATTCTACAATTGCCCCCAGAGTATGGAATGGAAGTCCAAGCACATATACCTGCAGCGCTTTGTGCATTACATAACTTTATTCATAGATATGACCCAGCTGTATTTGATATCAATGATGATTTGGAGGTCTTTGGAGGTGATGGAGGTGATGTTGGAGAGTTGGCTGAAGGCCCTGCTGATAGAGCAGAACAGCAAAGAGCAGAGCAACGTCAGAAGGAAATCACTGCTGAAATGTGGGAGGATTATTGTGCAGAACACGTATGTCATGGTCTACCTGTGCCTGGTCAACAATAGTTTACTTTGTACTCAATGAATGAATCAAATGAATCAATATTTGGGAGCACAACAAGGGAGGACATGCAAGTGTACTACAAACTATCTAATTATTTGAGGGAGTATAGACACTACTTGGATGTGGCACAGAGCTCCTTGAGCCTCCTCAATATCCACATGGACCTAAGTTGAGCATCACTCAGAGCAACATATGCGACCACACTGGCCTCATTTTCAGCATGTGAGAAGTGATCAACCATGTCTAGAATGTCCTCTACTGACAACCCTGGGTCATGATGAACAATGTCAATGGCTTGCACCAAATGAGAGGTAGCATTGGGGTTTGGTGAGCGGTGTGGAAATGGGGGCATGTGTGAGCTTTCAGTGAATGTCTTGCTCAAGTCTCCTACAACATCAATGAGCTTTGACATCGCAGCACTCCCCTCCTGTTGGGCCTGCACACTAGCAGATGGAGTGCATGGCTTCTTCTGAGAAGTTTCACTGGCACCATGGCCAAGAGTGCTATGTTTGCGCTTATTGCTGCTATGGCTGGCACTGGTCATCACAGAGGGGTTGGTAGAGGTGATGAATGAGTAGGGAGAGGTGGGAGTAGGAACCGGTGAGCTGTTGGAAGGAGAACCAGTGGTTAATAGTATATTGTCCACAGAGGTAGATAGAGAGGAAAGATTGAGCACATTCCCAGTTTCAGGAAGCATGGCGCGACTGGATGAAGGAACAGGTGGAGGAAGCATAGAAGAGCTGGAGGCAGGCACCTTCTTTCTGTGAAGAACAAATGCTCCTTTGGCTTTGTTCTTCCCCTTCTTATTGTGCATCATTTCATCAATGGTGGCAAAGTGAATGAAGCCTTTGTTGGCAAAGGGCTTTGCTGCAGGGTGGCTCTTGAAAAAAAATATCAGGACTGATCACAAGTAGACCACAGCATACTCACCCTCACAAGTTCATTCCATACACTCTGGTTCTCAGGTGACACCCCTACTCCATCTGCATCACTCCATGTAAGACCAGAAGTGCTCTTGATGAACTGAACTTGGAGAAATGCGCCCTTAAGGTTCCTCCATTTGCTCTTGCAGGACCCAGGTAGTTTGTTGGAGTGTGTCTTGGACCCAGAGGGAGCAGGGACTGAATTTACATACTCAGATGCGCTCTTCTACACATGCTTTGGGAAGTTCAAGCCATCACCAGAGGTAGAAAGCTCAGCAGTGAGATGATCAAGTAAAGCAGTCTCTTCAAATTCTTGCCAATGGTTAGAGACATTGGCATTGGAGGTTTGTGTGGTCTCTGGGGTGTCTACAGAGCCTTGGGAGCAGAGGGACCGTCCAGATCCTGCAGATCCTATGTTGGATTCCATCATGTCAATTGATAAGCGCTATGTACACTTTTGTCATATGCCATTCTGGACTCTCAACTCTAAATCCACTTCTCTGGATATCCAGATCCGAGATCTGGATCTCAAATGATCTGATCTATCTTTATCTCCCTTCTGGAATCCAAACCCTATATCAGTGCCCAACCCCATTTAGACTGCCCCTGTCTCCAGACTCCAGTTAACCATGTCTCCCTTTTGATTATTGATCTGTTACATACATTTCATTTCCGGTGTTCATTATTTGTGATCCGTCCTACTTACTAATAGACATTGCATATGCTTCATACATAGCCTTTATGTTTGCTGACTGATTCCTATATGATACCTACAGTATATAAACCTCCTGTAACTCTTGGAAATACTCCAGTTTGAATATCATCTTAGTTCCTGCTCATTCCTGTGTCCTCCAGACTCGAGATAAGTCTCTTGTCATATTCCGAGTCTTAGGATTGCATCCCAGACTACATTTCCGACTCTACTGTAAAGGTAGTCCATCCTCTGTTAGTTTCTAGTCTGGACTTCGTCCAGATTAGTCTTATCCACTTGCCCAGGTAACATCTGGACATCTGTCGGATTTATCTCATGTTTCAGATCCGGACGTCCATTATCCACCCTAGTCAAATCCCAGAAACTCTGGACAACTGTTCTAGCCCCTGGAAATTAAGGGCACATACTCGGGAAAGGGGCACAGTGTACGAGCTGAGGCCAGCCCTTGTGATCTGACCCCTTTGAGCATGTGACCTTAACAACTTTGATATATCTAATATGTACCCGGGATTTCCCAGGTGGTCATGTGATAGTGTCACATGACCGACAATTTTCTTTTTTCTTTTTCTTTTTCTGTTTTATTTCACTGTCTGTACAGACCCTAATGAAATAAAAAAAATTCATGTTATATATATTTTTTTGAGATTTGGTTATTGAGTCTCGAGTTTTGGTTTGCAGTTTTTGGTTTTTGAGTGTCAGGTTTCAAGTCTCGAGTTTCAGGCTTTGTGTTTCAGGCCTCGGGTCTCAGGTTTCGGCACTCAACACTCAGTGAATTGTGTAATGAAATAAAAAAATTCATGTTATATGCATTTTTTCAAGATTTGGTGTTTGGTTTTTGGTTTTCAGTTTTTGGTTTTCACATCTCAGGTTTCAAGTCTCGAGTTTTGGGGTTTGGCTTTTGGGGCTCAGCACTCAACACTCAGTGAATTGTGCAATGAAATAAAAAAATTTCATGTTATATGCATTTCTTTGAGATTTGGTGTTTGGTTTTTGGTTTTCAAATTTCAGGTGTCAAGTCTCGAGTTTCAGGCTTCAGGTTTTGGGCCTTGGGTTTTGGGTTTTGGCACTTGACACTCAGTGAATTGTGCAATGAAATCAAAAATTTCATGTTATATGCATTTCTTTGAGATTTGGTGTTTGGTTTTTGGTTTTCAAATTTCAGGTGTCAAGTCTTGAGTTTCAGGCTTTGGGTTTCGGGCCTTGGGCCTTGGGTTTCGAGTTTTGGCACTCCACACTCAATGATTTGTGTAGTAAAATAAAATAATTTCATGTTATATACATTTTTTCAAGATTTGGTGTTTGGTGTTTGGTTTTCAGTTTTTGGTTTTTGGTTTTCACATCTCAGGTTTCAAGTCTCGAGTTTCAGGCTTCAGGTTTTGGGTTTTGGGCCTCAGGTTTTGGGTTTTGGCACTTGACACTCAGTGATTTGTGTAATGGAATAATTTTTTTACATGTTATATACATTTTTGTGAGATTCAAGTTTGGAGTTTTGGGTGTTCAGGTTTCAAGACTCAGTGATTTATGGTGAATGAAAAATGGATGTGTTGCACACTGGGTTTCAGTTTTTGGGCTTTTGGGCTTTGGTACTCAGTGATTGATGAATGTCAGACATGGTGTATTCAGGTTTTCGGGCTTTGGGCTTTGGTGGTTGATGGTAGGTACAGTGGCTCAAAAAACTGTCCACATGTTTTGACATTTTTCACTATATATGATATTGTGTGAGAACTCACAAATGCCTCAAGGACATGGTTATACCACATTGTAGTATGGCTTCAGGGCTTTCATTTGAGCCCTACACCGTGGGAATTGGTGGAGATATGGTGGAGATACAAGGCTCACAAAATGGTGACTCATGCGGACAGTTTTTTGAGCACATATTAAAACTATATAAATCATCATTTATGACACCATAACAATCATGCCACCATTAAATAAATTATAAAGTGGTGTCATTATGTCATTTTAAAACCATATCTAACTATACAAACCAAAAATTTCCATATGTCATGGTTATATTCACCATGAAAGCCACCCCCCCTGCTCAAAGGGATAATATCCTCTCTCTTTCCTATTCTGGCCTCTCTGCTTGTCAAATTTCCTCTAGAACTGGAGTATCCAAGTCCACTGTGGCCAAGTTCATCAAAGAAAGTCACACAGACAAGGAAAACTTCTGTGAAGGGTGTCCATCCAAGCTCACCTCTACTGATAGGAGGGCTATTATTTAACATATCACTACAGGAAAGGCTGATAATGCTGTCCAGGTCACCTATTACATCAATTCCACCATCACATTCCCTGTCTCTTCACACACTGTGAGAAACATTCTCAAGACAGCTCATCTCAGGTCAGTAACAAGGAAGAAAAGGCTCTCCTCTCTATCACACATAAACAGAGATGACTAACCTTTGCCTTAGCCCATCAGAATTGGATTACATGGACTGGAAGCATGTTATATGATCATATAAGACCACAATAAATAGGATTGGGTCAGATGGCAAGGTATATATGTGAAACAAGAAGGGTGCTAGTCCTCTCTGCATATGTGTGATAGAGAGGAGAGCCTTTTCTTCCTTGTTACTGACCTGAGATGAGCTGTCTTGAGAATGTTTCTCACAGTGTGTGAAGAGACAGGGAATGTGATGGTGGAATTGATGTAATAGGTGACCTGGACAGCATTATCAGCCTTTCCTGTAGTGATATGTTAAATAATAGCCCTCCTATCAGTAGAGGTGAGCTTGGATGGACACCCTTCACAGAAGTTTTCCTTGTCTGTGTGACTTTCTTTGATGAACTTGGCCACAGTGGACTTGGATACTCCAGTTCTAGAGGAAATTTGACAAGCAGAGAGGCCAGAATAGGAAAGAGAGAGGATATTATCCCTTTGAGCAGGGGGGGTGGCTTTCATGGTGAATATAACCATGACATATGGAAATTTTTGGTTTGTATAGTTAGATATGGTTTTAAAATGACATAATGACACCACTTTATAATTTATTTAATGGTGGCATGATTGTTATGGTGTCATAAATGATGATTTATATAGTTTTAATATGTGCTCAAAAAACTGTCCGCATGAGTCACCATTTTGTGAGCCTTGTATCTCCACCATATCTCCACCAATTCCCACGGTGTAGGGCTCAAATGAAAGCCCTGAAGCCATACTACAATGTGGTATAACCATGTCCTTGAGGCATTTGTGAGTTCTCACACAATATCATATATAGTGAAAAATGTCAAAACATGTGGACAGTTTTTTGAGCCACTGTATATGCACTCATATAGTGGGTATGTACTCCATGTGCTCGATTCTCTGGTGCCTACATCAGCACACTGATTTGTATGTTATCCAACTATCTCAGCCTAGTTATGTTTATTGCACTATTTACCTGGGCCCACCTGTGTATATGATAACAACTACCTGGACCCACCCAACATGAAACTTTGGGTGTTGGCATTCAGTACTTGGCATGGTGAAGAGTTTTGAATTTCAATGTTTGAGTTTCAGGTTTTGGTACTTGGTACTCAGTGATTCAAGACTCAAAACTCATAAAAATGTATAAGTTTTGAGTGTTGAGTTTTGAAGTTTGTTTTGATGTTTGAGTTTCTGGTTTCTGGTTTCAGTACTTGGTGAATGTCAGACATGGTGTATTCAGGCTTTCAAGTTTTGGGTTTCCATGGTCAATGGTAGGTATATGCACTCATATAGGGGTATTATACCAATACCTCAGCCCATATGTCTAAATGGTATGTATCTGGGCCCACTCATCTATATAATACATATTTCACCACCCCATCAGCCCACCCATATATATAATACATATTTCACTGCCCCATTGGCCCACACATATATATAATAAATATTTCACCACCCCATCAGCCCACCTGTCTATATAATAATATCTGCCATACATCTCTCTTCAGCCAGCTGTCTATAATATATGTCTATCCTACTCTACATATTGCCCAGATGGGCTCATCCATCTCCATCAGTAATAATATTTCTTCTGGCCCATCCACCATCATCGAGGATATTTATAACATTGGCATAGATGGGCCCACCCATCCCCATTGGAAATAATATCCCTCCTGGCCCACCCATCAACATCAAGGATATACATAACATCGGCCCATAGTCTGCTGGCCCGTCTTATATGGGATATTATGTAGGTTGGGTGACCCATATAATACAGAGTTTGTCACTGAAGTGGCTCAGCTTCTCACCTAGTTTTCTGATATTGACCAACACAAGCTTTGGTCAATCTGTTCATTTGTGAGACCAGTTTCTCACCACTTTGTGCCTATTTGACCAACCAGTCTTTGGTCAACATATTTGTATTTGAGACTGTTGTCTCTACAGAGAATTATCTTAACAAGGAACCACGTTCCAGTGTCTAGATGGTTTATCCTAGACAAGTTTATAAGTTGGGATAAAACACAAAAGCTCCAGCTAAATTAATCACATAGATTGGTTTAGCGAGCCTCCCAAGAACTCACACATTATCTACCACAAAAGAAGAAAAGTTGTAGACTGTGTTAATCGAGGACTGGCAAGAAGTCTTATCCTAGTGTAATTGTGGTGTCATTATATTTTACAAGCATTTATATAAGACCCTTGGTTATTAAGACAGCAGATCACATCAAAAGGAATGTGACTGGTAAGGCAAAGAAGGGAGATGAGAAAGCGAGCAAAAAGCTGGTCATGCAGATGCATGAGGACAGTGGAAGTAATTTCCTTAATCTTGCTGCTGCATTGAAGATCATCCTTGGTCAAACCGTCAAGGATGCTGATATTCCACAAGTAAAACACATCCTTCATGAATATTTGATTAAGTTCATCAAGGTACATCTCGTTTTAGCATGAAATTATTTGCTAATGAAGGCAAGCAGATTCATCCAAAAGATGTGAAGCTGACACACCATTTGGTGACACATATATTTGATCAACTGCATGATTATGGGCCAGTGTACAGATTCTGGACATTCCTGTTTGAAAGGCTCAACAAACTACTCAAGAGCTACTCTACAAACAACCATGGCACAGGAGAACTTGAGGTCAGCTTCTTCCATACATTTGAGAAGGATCAAGAGCTTCAAATGATGGTCTGTATTGTCCAAATTGTCAATGAATCAAACTCACGTTATGTCTCTAGCTTGGTAACATATTAGCAGCTGAAAAGTCGGCAGATGAGAATGACAGATCAGTCATTGATTGCATTCAGCTGATGTTAGCTACAGATAGCAACACCTGAGGTATAGTAGCATCTCTTGCCCTTGAAACTGAGCAGTCAAGTGTTGACAGTGAGCCTTAATGATCCCAAAATATATACACTGACTTACAGGGCTCCAACTCAGTGAACATCCAATTTTGCCTGGGCACACACACAAAATCTGGACTATCACACAATCAGCAACACCAGCTTATCATTCACTACCAGAACACCAACCCACAAGCTCGCATTGTCAGCATTATGACCCATGCAAGCACAGAAAATTCAGACCTGAACTATCTCCTTACACACACAAATTTTCACAACTATATTATACTCGATGGTTGACATGTTGCCTCTTCATCATCACTGATCAAAGCCTTGAATTCTATCATCCAAGTGGACCTCAATAACACATGCTACATGGGACAAGTATTTGCAGTTATCTCACACAGCCAGCGCAGAATTGAGCAAGAATCTGTTCTATTAGATGTCAAGTGGTTTTGCAGGAAACTTGACAT